>NW_027200498.1:0-20013 GCF_038502225.1 Cherax quadricarinatus | reverse complement strand
GACCCTCTGCCTTTTGTGGACTCTATTGTGGCATTGGGGAACACCCTGGGGCTGGAGGTGAGTGGTGAGGATGTGGAAGAGTTAGTGGAGGACCACAGGGAAGAGCTAACCACTGAAGAGCTGCAAGAGCTTCATCTGGAGCAGTATCAGACCACAGCTGAGGAACTTGCTTCAGAGGAGGAGGAAGAGGAGTGGATGAGGTGCCTTCTTCAAAGATTAAGGAGATTTGTGCCAAGTGGAATGATGTCCAAATGTTTGTGCAGAAGTACCACCCTGAGCAAGCTGAAACAAGCCATCTTTGCAACAAGTTCAGTGACAAAACCATGTCCCATTTTAAGGAAATGTTAAAGAGGCACCAGAAACAGAGGACTGTGGACAGTTATTTTGTGAGACAGGGGTCCAGTGACTCTCAAGCTGGTCCTAGTGGCATTAAAAGACAAAGAAGGGAAGTAACCCCAGAGAGGGCTTTACCTGAAGTCCTCATGGAGGGGGATTCTCCTTCCAAACACTAACACCAACTCCCTCTCTCCTCCCTATCTTCCAGATGTCATCACCAATCTTCAATAAAGGTAAGTAAAAATGTTATTTTATATTTATATACATAATTGAATACTATAGTATTTGTTGTGTGTGTGTAAAACTGTAATTAATCTCTATAAAATGTATTTTCTTGTGAATATTTTTGGGTTTCTGGAACGGATTAATTGTATTTCTATTATTTCTTATGGGAAATATTGCATCGCTTTTCAGACTTTTCGAATTTAGAACTAGCTCCTGGAACGGATTAAGTTCGATATTTGAGGTTCCACTGTATATGTTAGTGTAAACTTGTTATCGGGCATTTATGCATTTATCAGTGGAAAAAAATGGCGTTCTGCTTTCCGGCGATATCTGCTTTCCAGCAGTAGCCTGGAACCTAACCTGCTGTATAAGCGGGGCCCTAATATATTATATATAATATTTTTGTGTTAATTACAATGGCATCTGAGGGTAGTTATGATAAAAAGAAGAGTCATAAGCCTCTAACTGTCAAGTTAGAAATGAGCAAGGTATGTCTGTGGCTGAGATAGGACATTAGATAGGTTTACCTTACCAAACAGAAAATGTTGAAGGAAATTAAATGTGCTACATCAGTGAACACTAAAGTTACAGGGAAACATGATGGCCTTATTGCTGACTTGGAGAAACTTTCACTGGTGTGGACTGAAGATGAAACCTGTCACAATTTACCTTTAAGCTGAGCCATTATCCAGGACAAGGTCCAAAGTCTCTTCAATTTTATGAAGGCTGAGAAAGGTGAGATAGCTGCTGAAGATAAATTTGCAGTTAGCAGAGGCTGGTTTCCTAGGTTTAAGTAAGGAAGTCAACTTCATAACATCAAAGTGAAGCAGCTAGCACTCGTATAGTAGCTGCAGAAAATTATCACTACTGATAAACTAAGGACAAAAATATTTTAAAATGTGTACTGTACACATTCATTTTACTTTTGTATCATTTTTTTAGACCCAACTGTGTCGTACACTTAATGTATAATAGTGTAAACATGTTTTCAGGCTGTTTATATGCACTTGAAAGTGGAAAGGCTATACAGTGGACCCCCAGTTTACGATATTATTTCATTCCAGAAGTATGTTCAGGTGCCAATACTGACCGAATTTGTTCCCATAAGGAATGTTGTGAATTAGATTAGTCCATTTCAGACTCCCAAACATACACATACAAACGCACTTACATAAATACACTTACATAATTAGTCGCATTGGGAGCTGATCGTAAACCGGGGGTCCACTGTATTTCATTTTTCGGAGATTTTTCGCTTTTCAGCAGAAGTCGGAACCTAATCCATGGTATAAGTGGGGCTCTCCTGTATTTACAAATAGGCCAAAAAACACTGTAGGCATTCCAGTCACTGAATCAATAATTCCCTCTGTTAATTAATCATGTCTTCAGGTTTCTCATATACAACTTTTGTCCTCCATTTTGAATTCAGTGTCACACTAAAATCAATGTTTTTTTCCTATTTCTTGGCTAATAATCCGTAACCAGAAGTGTTGGTCATGGTTTAGGCTGTTCCATTATTAAAGCAGACCTTATAAAGCCCAGGAAACATATCAGGTTAAACCACTACCCTTCCCTACCATACCCTTCCCTGCACTACCCTGCCCTACCATACCCTTCCTTACCCTACCATTCCTTACCATACCCTGCCTTACCATACCCTACATTTCCCTACCATACCCTTCCCTACCCTACCATTTCCTACCATATCCTACTCTTTCCTACCATACCCTTCCATAACCTACCCTACCATACCCTTCCCTTCCCTTCCCTTCCCTTCCCTACCCTACCCTTCTCTTTCCTACCATTCACTTCCATACAATACCCTTCCCTACCCTACCCTTCCCTACCATACCTTTCTCTTTCCTACCCTTCCCTTCTCTACTCTTCCCTACCATACCCTTCCCTACTTTTCCCTTCCTTACCATTCCCTTCCCTCCCCTACAATTCCCTTCCCTACCCTACAATTCCTTTCCCTTCTCTTCCCTTCCCTACAATTCTCTTCCCTTCCCTTACCTACTATTCTCTTCCCTACCCTTCCCTACCCTTCCCTTCCCTACACACACACATTATTATTATGTTTTGGCCAAAATTTTCCACTCAGCATATTGGAGGAGTGTGTGATATATACATAGATCTATAACAGTTCCACTGACCCCAGTCACATAGATCTATAACAGTTCCACTGACCCCAGTCACATAGATCTATAACAGTTCCACTGACCCCAGTCACATAGATCTATAACAGTTCCACTGACCCCAGTCACATAGATCTATATAAGTTCCACTGACCCCAGTCACATAGATCTATATAAGTTCCACTGACCCCAGTCACATAGATCTATATAAGATCCACTGACCCCAGTCACATAGATCTATATAAGATCCACTGACCCCAGTCACATAGATCTATATAAGATCCACTGACCCCAGTCACATAGATCTATAACAGTTCCACTGACCCCAGTCACATAGATCTATAACAGTTCCACTGACCCCAGTCACATAGATCTATAACAGTTCCACTGACCCCAGTCACATAGATCTATAACAGTTCCACTGACCCCAGTCACATAGATCTATAACAGTTCCACTGACCCCAGTCACATAGATCTATATAAGATCCACTGACCCCAGTCACATAGATCTATATAAGATCCACTGACCCCAGTCACATAGATCTATATAAGTTCCACTGACCCCAGTCACAACAATATAAGTTCCACTGACCCCAGTCACATAGATCTATATAAGATCCACTGACCGCAGTCACATAGATCTATATAAGTTCTACTGACCCCAGTCACAACAATATAAGTTCCACTGACCCCAGTCACATAGATCTATATAAGTTCCACTGACCCCAGTCACATAGATCTATATAAGTTCCACTGACCCCAGTCACAACAATATAAGTTCCACTGACCCCAGTCACATAGATCTATATAAGATCCACTGACCCCAGTCACATAGATCTATATGTTCCACTGACCCCAGTCACATAGATCTATATAAGATCCACTGACCCCAGTCACATAGATCTATATAAGATCCACTGACCCCAGTCACATAGATCTACATAAGATCCACTGACCCCAGTCACATAGATCTATATAAGTTCCACTGACCCCAGTCACATAGATCTATATAAGTTCAACTGACCCCAGTCACATAGATCTATATAAGTTCCACTTACCCCAGTCACATAGATCTATATAAGTTCCACTGACCCCAGTCACATAGATCTATATAAGTTCCACTGACCCCAGTCACATAGATCTATATAAGTTCCACTGACCCCAGTCACATAGATCTATATAAGTTCCACTGACCCCAGTCACATAGATCTATATAAGATCCACTGACCCCGGTCACATAGATCTATATAAGTTTCACTCACCCCAGTCACATAGATCTATATAAGTTCCACTTACCCCAGTCACATAGATCTATATAAGTTCCACTGACCCCAGTCACATAGATCTATATAAGTTCCACTGACCCCAGTCACATAGATCTATATAAGTTCCACTGACCCCAGTCACATAGATCTATATAAGATCCACTGACCCCAGTCACATAGATCTATATAAGTTCCACTGACCCCAGTCACATAGATCTATATAAGTTCCACTGACCCCAGTCACATAGATCTATGTAAGTTCCACTGACCCCAGTCACATATATCTATATAAGATCCACTGACCCCAGTCACATAGATCTATATAAGTTCCACTGGCCCCAGTCACATAGATCTATATAAGTTCCACTGACCCCAGTCACATAGATCTATATAAGTTCCACTGACCCCAGCCACATAGATCTATATAAGTTCCTCTGACCCCAGTCACATAGATCTATATAAGTTCCACTGACCCCAGTCGCATAGATCTATATAAGATACACTGACCCCAGTCACATAGATCTATATAAGTTCCACTGACCCTAGTCACATAGATCTATATAAGATCCACTGACCCCAGTCACATAGATCTATATAAGTTCCACTGACCCCAGTCACAACAATCTATATAAGTTCCACTGACCCCAGTCACATAGATCTATATAAGTTCCACTGACCCCAGTCACATAGATCTATATAAGATACACTGACCCCAGTCACATAGATCTATATAAGTTCTACTGACCCCATTCACATAGATCTATATAAGTTCCACTGACCCCAGTCACATAGATCTATATAAGATCCACTGACCCCAGTCACATAGATCTATAACAGTTCCACTGACCCCAGTCACATAGATCTATATAAGTTCCACTGACCCCAGTCACATAGATCTATATAAGTTCCACTGACCCCAGTCACATAGATCTATATAAGATCCACTGACCCCAGTCACATAGATCTATATAAGATCCACTGACCCCAGTCACATAGATCTATATAAGATCCACTGACCCCAGTCACATAGATCTATATAAGTTCCACTGACCCCAGTCACATAGATCTATATAAGTTCCACTGACCCCAGTCACATAGATCTATATAAGATCCACTGACCCCAGTCACATAGATCTATATAAGTTCCACTGACCCCAGTCACATAGATCTATATAAGATACACTGACCCCAGTCACATAGATCTATATAAGTTCCACTGACCCCAGTCACATAGATCTATATAAGATCCACTGACCCCAGTCACATAGATCTATATAAGATCCACTGACCCCAATCACATAGATCTATATAAGATCCACTGACCCCAGTCACATAGATCTATATAAGATTCACTGACTCCAGTCACAGATCTATATAAGTTCCACTGACCCCAGTCACATAGATCTATATAATATCCACTGACCCCAGTCACATAGATCTATATAAGTTCCACTGACCCCAGTCACATAGATCTATACAAGATCCACTGACCCCAGTCACATAGATCTATATAAGATGCACAGACCCCAGTCACATAGATCTATATAAGATCCACTGACCCCAGTCACATAGATCTATATAAGTTCCACTGACCCCAGTCACATAGATCCACTGACCCCTGTCACATAGATCTAAACGAGCGACATTTTAAGAGTTAATGTGATGGCCGTGTCATAGGTTAGTGTTGATGACTGTGCTGTGTTGCAGACCTTTTATATAGAGTCTCTAGTGTGATTCTTAGTATAGCCTTGTACCATGTCTACTCCATCTACTTCACCACATTACTGTGTGAACTACACTTAGTATACTCTGTCTACCACACTAGTGTTTATACTTCACCTTTGTTGGTCATGTTTGTTAACATATTTCAATTATTCTTGCAGAGACTTGGCTGCAGATAAGACTCCGGTAAACGCACTTTTAACCAAGTTTGCTCGAGCCTCCATGCTGAATGGTCTTAAATATTATTCTGGAAAGCATGCCAGATAAGTTCTTGTTTCTTTAACTTTTAAACTGCTGGCAGCACTTGAGTTGAACCTTCCTCCTGTGTCTGCTTATTTTAAAAATAAAAAATAAGTTTATTATGTAAAATAGTAGAGAATTTTACTCTAAAGTTAATGACACCAAAACTGTAAAATGTAATATATTAGAAATTTATGCAGGTATGAGGTTGGGAGGACTTTATGCAACAGTTATTAAACCCACTTTCAGGCTTGTTTTAGGCATATTTTAGTGCTCAAACCAACCTGATTCCTAGCTGTGCACTTATTGCAAGAAACAGCCCATTAACGAAGTGTAATTTACATTGTTTTCAACATATTAAAATTAAAAATAAGAATCCAAAATAAACACTAGGCATCCCAGTCAATAAAGCGACCTTTCCTCTGTTCATTAATCATTTCCACAGGCCTCTCAAACTAACACTTACTCTCCAATTTAAATTCATCATCATCACCACACCAAATATCAACATTTTTCCCACTTTCTCAGTGGATAAGTCATAACTAAGAATGCTTGCTTCACTTTATGTCATCCCAATAATAGAAGCCAGACTACTGGTGGCAAAGGATGGGCAAAAGTCAACCATTTCTTTCACTTTAACACTTTTGTCTGGCCATTTCCCATCTTAAATCGAGAAAAAATTTCATTTCACTAGTATGACTTATGGTGTGTATATTGGCAGCAAGAAAGAGCCATGAAAATGCTCTAAAATTTCTGTTTTAACCCAAATGCAAAAGTCAAAGGTTAAGTGTTGCCATTCTTCACTGCATGGGGCAGGATATGTTAATACTACTCACACCACTGCTCACACCACCACTCACACCACTGCTCACACCACTGCTCACACCACTGCTAACACCACTGCTCACACCACTGCTCACCACCACTCACACCACTGCTCACACCACCACTCACACCACCACTCACACCACCACTCACACCACTGCTCACCACCACTCACACCACCGCTCACCACCACTCACACCACTGCTCACACCACCACTCACACCACCACTCACACCACCACTCACACCACCACTCACACCACCGCTCACACCCGTTCTCTCATGTCTACCAAAATTTGCTGCTAACTCCAGATTTGAAGATGCTGTGAATTATATCCAGATCTACACCAACACTGACAGATCTACAACACCAACACTGACAGATCTACAACACCAACACTGACAGATCTACAACACCAACAGTGAGAGATCTACAACACCAACACTGATGTAGATCTATAACACCAACACTGACAGATCTACAACACCAACACTGACAGATCTACAACACCAACACTGACAGATCTACAACACCAACACTGACAGATCTACAACACCAACACTGACAGATCTACAACAGCACTGACAGATCTACAACACCAACACTGACAGATCTACAACACCAACACTGACAGATCTACAACACCAACACAGACAGATCTACAACACCAACACAGACAGATCTACAACACCAACACTGACAGATCTACAACACCAACACTGATGTAGATCTACAACACCAACACTGACAGATCTACAACACCAACACTGACAGATCTACAACACCAGCACTGACAGAACTACAACACCAACACTGACAGATCTACAACACCAACACTGACAGATCTACAACACCAACACTGACAGATCTACAACACCAACACTGATGTAGATCTACAACACCAACACTGACAGATCTACAACACCAACACAGACAAATCTACAACACCAACACTGACAGATCTACAACACCAACACTGATGTAGATCTACAACACCAACACTGACAGATCTACAACACCAACACTGACAGATCTACAACACCAACACTGACAGATCTACAACACCAACACTGACAGATCTACAACACCAACACTGACAGATCTACAACACCAACACTGACAGATCTACAACACCAACACAGACAGATCTACAACACCAACACTGATGTAGATCTACAACACCAACACTGACAGATCTACAACACCAACACAGACAGATCTACAACACCAACACTGATGTAGATCTACAACACCAACACTGATGTAGATCTACAACAACACTGACAGATCTACAACACCAACACTGATGTAGATCTACAACACCAACACTGATGTAGATCTACAACACCAACACTGACAGATCTACAACACCAACACTGATGTAGATCTACAACACCAACACAGACAGATCTACAACACCAACACTGATGTAGATCTACAACACCAACACTGATGTAGATCTACAACACCAACACTGATGTAGATCTACAACACCAACACTGATGTAGATCTACAACACCAACACTGACAGATCTACAACACCAACACTGATGTAGATCTACAACACCAACACTGATGTAGATCTACAACACCAACACTGATGTAGATCTACAACACCAACACTGACAGATCTACAACACCAACACTGATGTAGATCTACAACACCAACACTGATGTAGATCTACAACACCAACACAGACAGATCTACAACACCAACACTGACAGATCTACAACACCAACACTGATGTAGATCTACAACAACACTGATGTAGATCTACAACACCAACACTGATGTAGATCTACAACAACAACACTGACAGATCTACAACACCAATGCTGACAGATTTACAACACCAACACTGATGTAGATCTACAACACCAACACTGACAGATCTACAACACCAACACTGACAGATCTACAACACCAACACTGATGTAGATCTACAACACCAACACTGATGTAGATCTACAACAACAACACTGACAGATCTACAACACCAACGCTGATGTAGATCTACAACACCAACACTGACAGATCTACAACACCAACACTGATGTAGATCTACAACACCAACACTGATGTAGATCTACAACACCAACACTGATGTAGATCTACAACACCAACACTGACAGATCTACAACACCAACACTGACAGATCTACAACACCAACACAGACAGATCTACAACACCAACACTGATGTAGATCTACAACACCAACACTGACAGATCTACAACACCAACACAGACAGATCTACAACACCAACACTGATGTAGATCTACAACACCAACACTGACAGATCTACAACACCAACACTGATGTAGATCTACAACACCAACACTGACAGATCTACAACACCAACGCTGACAGATCTACAACAACTTTGATGTAGATCTACAACACCAACACAGACAGATATACAACACCAACACTGATGTAGATCTACAACACCAACACTGATGTAGATCTACAACACCACTGATGTAGATCTACAACACCAACACTGATGTAGATCTACAACACCAACACTGATGTAGATCTACAACACCAACACTGATGTAGATTTACAACACCAACACTGATGTAGATCTACAACACCAACACTGATGTAGATCTACAACACCAACACTGATGTAGATCTACAACACCAACACTGATGTAGATCTACAACACCAACACTGATGTAGATTTACAACACCAACACTGATGTAGATCTACAACACCAACACTGACAGATCTACAACACCAACACTGATGTAGATCTACAACACCAACACTGATGTAGATCTACAACACCAACACTGATGTAGATCTACAACACCAACACTGACAGATCTACAACACCAACACTGACAGATCTACACCACCAACACTGATGTATATCTACAACACCAACACTGACAGATCTACAACACCAACACTGACAGATCTACAACACCAACACTGATGTAGATCTACAACACCTTACCTTGCCTTTCCTTTGAAGAGTTTCAAGAGTTTAACTACTCTTGGAGCCCAGCCATGGGCCAGGCTCATCTGGTGCTTGCCTGGTCAACCAGGCTGTTGCTGCTGCTGGAGGCCTGCTACCCCAGATATCCCTCACAGCCTGGTTGATCTGGCACCTGGTGAAGATACTTGTCCAATTTCCCCTTGAAGGCTTCAACACTTGTTTAAGCTGTATTTCTAATATCTCCTGGTAAGATGTTGAATAGTCTGGCACCCCGGATGTTGATACAGTGTTCCCTTATTGTCCCCACCACACCCCTGCTCCTCACTGGGTTTATTTTACACTTCCTCCCATATCTCTCACTCCGGTATGTTGTTATGGCAGTGTGCAGGTTTGGGACCAGGCCCTCGAGTACCTTCCAGGCAGTACTCAACACCAAAACTGACATAGTATTTTTAGTGAGAAAAATTAATTTAAATTTGTGTTTAATTTTTCTTTGGAAAGTGGTTGTTGACAAATGTTTCATTATTGTTTGTCTTAACTCTGATAATCAAAATTACCAGGGAAGAGAATGGACATTAAAAAGTAATGTACAATGGTACCTCAAGTTATGAACTTAATTCGTTCCAGAAGGCTGTTCGACCGCCATTACCGAGCGAATTTGTTTCCATAAGGAATAGTGTAAATTAGATTAATCTGTTTCAGACCCCCAAAAATACACTTACATAATTGTTCAAGTTGGGAGCCGTACGAAACTCGAGGTACCACTGTAGTAGTTTGATATTGAATAATCTATTGTTAAAACAAATTAAAAACTTTTTACTTTAAGCCATATTACATCAGAAGTTGTGCAGTTATATCAAAGTTTTTATGATACACACCAAGCACTTGCCCTAATAAAAATATTTAAGTTTCTTTAATTTTCTCAATTTTTCCCAAAACCCAAGAGCAATATTTGCATCACTTCTCAGTATTGAATTTTTTATATATTTGCACCTGTCAGCAGCAGTAGTAGTGTAACTAACACTTATAGTTGTGGTTGTCAGCAGCAGCAATAGTAGAGTGTAACTAACACTGTTATATCCTCAACCCAAGCATTGCATCATTTTAATGTAAGGTCAGGGTTGAGGCAGCTGGTGGCTACAAGTGGGAAGGTTGCCACACTCCCCACAGTGGTTGCCACACTCCCCATAATGGTTGTCACACACTCCATAGTTGTCATATCACTCCCCACAGTGGTTGCCACACTCCCCACAGTGGTTGTCTCATTCCTGACAGTGGTTGCCACAATCCCCACAGTGGTTGTCTCACTCCTGACAGTGGTTGCCACACTCCCCACTGGTTGTCACACTTCCCAGCATGGTTGTACCACTCCCACAGTGGTTGTCATACTCCTCACAGTGGTTGCCACATTCCCCACAGTGGTTGCCACACTCCCCACAGTAGTTGTATCACTTCACAGTGGTTGTATCACTCATTCTCACCGAACCAGACCTTAGACACTGATGGCATCTAGAAGCCTCGCTAATCACCCACACAATAGAATCTAATACTGGAAACCACAAAATTTCAAAAACATTAGCATACATGATAGTGAAGCAGGCAAACCACTACTTCTCAGCAACACAGGAGTCACATGGTCTCATCGTCTACCCGTCCTCATCCCAGCATGACATTCTTCAGGTCACCATGCATCACTTACACCTCAGTCAACACCTATATATAATGCCTTTCAAACTCTGTATGTTAGAAGTGATCAAGGTCTCAGAACCGAAATGTTTTCTAATAAATATGTTCTAGTGTTTGCTTATGTGTTTGTCTAAACCAACTTATAAAGCACTTTCCTCCAGCACTTGAAACTAATCTAGCAAATAATAGTACACACTGAGCCAAAAAAAGGATACAAAGTGTGCAGTATAGCAGAGACATACTCCCAGAAGGGAACCATAGGCCTAGGGTGCTGTGTGCAAAATAAAAATAATTTAGAACAAATTTGTTTTATTTGGCACATTTTAGTTATTGCACTATTTAAAAATTGCGGCACAATTTTATACAACCTCAACACCATTGTTAATGAGGAGCTGCTCAAAATATCAACTTGGATGACAGCCAATAAACTTACACTTAACACTGACAAAACCTACTATATTATGTTTGGTAGCAGAGCAGGTGTTGCACAACTTAACATTAAGATCAACAGCACTCTAATTGCCAGACATAATGAGGGCAAATTTCTAGGCCTATACCTCGACAGCAACCTGAATTTCAGCACCCATATCCAACACATATCAAAAAAAGTATCCAAAACAATTGGGATCCTCTCCAATAATAATAATAATAATCCAAGATATGATATTATGTGCCACAAAATGCCCTTCTCACTATACCATTCATTCATTCATCCATACCTCACCTATGCTATTTGTGCTTGGGGATCAACTGCAGCAATACACCTAAAGCCAATAATAACTCAACAAAAAGCTGCAATAAGAATAATCACTAATTCCCATCCCTGGCAACACACCCCCCACTCTTCATAGATCTAAACTTACTCCCTGTTCAGAACATCCACACTTACTACTGTGCAATCTACATATACAGGACCTTAAATTCCAATATTAACCTTGACCTAAAATGCTTTCTTGATAGTTGTGACAGGACCCACAGGCATAACACCAGACACAAACATCTCTACGACATTCCCCGTGTCCAACTAAACCTTTACAAAAACTCAATGTATGTCAAAGGCCCTAAAATCTGAAACACTCTACCTGAAAACTCTAGAACAGCAGACACATTCATCACCTTCAAAACTACTGTTAGAAAACATCTTATCTCTCTGATACCCCTCAGGGAAGGTTCCTTGATGTTGGTGAGGGGCTCTTGATTTAGGGAATTGGATCTGTGCTCCAGTTCCCCGAATTAAGCCTGAATGCCTTCCACATCCCCCCCCCCCAGGCGCTGTATAATCCTCCGGGTTTAGCGCTTCCCCCTTGATTATAATAATAATAATCTCTCTGATACACCCCATCAACTAACTACATAAAAACCACCTGGTGGTCCACATTTACACTCACTCACTCACCCACGAAGATTGATAATGCCGTCAAGGATTGGAAAATAAACATGGATACCCAATTTAACAATTATTTCGCTAACCAAGATGACAAGACAGAGCAAGACAAGTTATCTGATGCAGTAATAATTAACACTCCACTCTTTCCCAGCAAATTAAACCATTCAAACTGTGAAAATTTGTTTGGACTGCCTCCAAGTGAGTCGCCTACCCTGGCAAACTCTGTTGACACCGAGCTCTGAGGTGGGTACCTCAGCCTCACAAGTGGCTTATAGGACAGATTTTCACAAATGATTGATGTTTCAAGAAACTCGCCTGCATGCACGTATAAAGGACTAACTTACTTGGTGTTGCAACATATATCCTGATCTTCAACTTCCCTAAGCTTAGCCTTAGCCCCTTTGGACTTCCCCTCAGAAACCATGTGCAACCAGGAGCCTTAATTCCTGCAATATTCAATCGTTATTAGTGACCTGCCTGCACCTCAGAAATTCCTATATCCAAGGGAGTGTGTATCCCCTAGTACAACTATGCAGACACGGACACTAGCTTCTACATAGACGAGAGACACTGGTACTTACTGGGCATGCACTCCCAGCTGCAACACAGGCCCACAGATCAAACTCACTCACAATTCTCCCCAGACACTGGCCAGAAATCTACGAGATAAAGTAGAGGTTTTGTCTTGAGATTAAGACACATGTGCAACATCTGGGTATCTTTATTGTAGACGTTTCGCCATCCAGTGGCTTTATCAATACAAATTCTAGGACATAACTTGAAGACAGTAGAACTATGTACAGAAGATGAGGTAATCAGTCCCTCAACCTAGCAATAGGCGCGAAGAGCACCATAGTCGTGGAGATTCTCCACGACTATGGTGCTCTTCGCGCCTATTGCTAGGTTGAGGGACTGATTACCTCATCTTCTGTACATAGTTCTACTGTCTTCAAGTTATGTCCTAGAATTTGTATTGATAAAGCCACTGGATGGCGAAACGTCTACAATAAAGATACCCAGATGTTGCACATGTGTCTTAATCTCATCTTGTCGGTATTATATACCATTTGTACACAGGTTTTGTCTTACTGTATGGGCCTGACGGAGGAGGTCATCTATGGTACATCGAGGTGCCTCTACCAGATTTCCCCAGGTCTCGAATGTGAAGACACGTGGGGGGCGCCGTCTGCTGATCATGGCACGTCTTGTCTAGTTGGTGTCTGTCTTAACCCTTTGAGGGTCGACAGGCCCTCTCCGAAACTCGTTCTCAGGGTCGGCCAAATTTAAAAAAAAAAAAATTATTTTCTCTTATGAAAAGATAGAGAATCTTTTCCCGATCATAAAGACACCAAAAGTTTGAAATTTGATAGAAAACTTACGGAATTATGCTCTCGCAAAGTTAGCGGTCTCGGCGATGTTTACGCATCGGCGATTTTGCCCACTTTGAGCCCCATTTTCGGCCAATTTCACTGTACTAGTCGACAAAAAACATGAATATTTCGCTAGAACTCCATTTTTTCTATCGAATGGGTGCAAGAAACCACTCATTTATGAAATTCAACTATCCAGTACAGTGGTCAGAATTTAGCAATTTTGCCAATTTCACACAAATTTCAAAAGATGCCAATTTCCGAATAGGGTCCAGAATAAACAAGAAAGACATTCCTGGCATTAAAATGACATTTCCTCTGGTCATTAGTCACGTCTCAAGGCCCCTCTTATATTCTTTTGCTTTCCACTTTGAATTTTTATTTTCACAAAAAATATAAGATTTACTGTTATGCAGACTACTGCATTAGTGTAAAAAATGGTATAAATATTATTGGTGCACTTGTGAAAGAATATTAGACTCACCAGTTGACGTGTATTGCACGCTTGGCACGATTTGTTTACTTTTGAAGTTTGGTAAAAATCGAACATTTCTGCTACTTTGAGCTCAATTTCAAGGCACCTTTCTTTGTAAAACCAGTCAAAATCATCTCAATTTCTGTAATATGTCTTCCATTCTATAAAATGAGACCAAGAAAACTAGAATACAACAATAAATACCATACGAAAATACACTGCAAAGTCGCTGATTTATTAAAAAAAAACTGGTCAAAGTTTTTTTTTTCTCATTATGCACTGTGTGCTGCAGGATTTTTTTTAGACTGTGCACACTGACCACATAGACCCATTCTTTCATATGAAGGCCTACCAGCTTTCTCCCACTACATTTGAGGCCGCTAGAATTTATGAGTACTAGTACGTCAAAAACCCCTACGCGTAAGACGTACTAGTACGACGAAAACCCTCAAAGGGTTAAGAAGAATGAGCTGGTCTCTCTTCCAGACCCTCTTCTCTTCGTTCAAACTAGGGCTGCCAGTTCTCCCTAGCTAACTTATCCTAGTGTTTGCCTACATTATCGGCCTATTACTACCTATGTTAAGGTCTTAGGTCTACATTATTATTATCTACAGTTGCCTTAGTAAACCTAATATTAATATACTATCAGTAAAACTACCTACTCCTTCCCTGAAGGGTAAATCTATAAATTAAATAAGTTTTCCAACCACGCCAACCCGGGGAGAACGCTTTTTGTTTGGGTGGGTTTAAGGGCCACCCAGCTCAGCCGTTCCATTACGGCCATGCTGGATCTGTCCTGTGGAACTTTAGGGACCAAATAAGTTTCCACATCCTCCTGCCGGCGAAGGTAGGCGCTAAGTCTAGATCAAGTCTGCCTCCCGCAGGCCCTCCCAGTGGGCCCTGGACTTGAGCACAGTTCGATGGGTAGTCCGGCTGCTCAGCTCGGTCAGCCTCTGGTCTAATTTCTCATGTCCCGGTCCCACCGTGTGGACCTCAAGAGGTAAAAGCCTGTTGATGGGTCTTATAGTCTCGACACCATTCATTCTCACCTTCACCATTCTCAACCGCCCAGCCTTGTCTGGGTGGGTCGACACTACCAGGCCAAGAGGCCAGTATGCCCTGGGTGCCTCGGATTCTACTAACACCAGGTCCCCTTCACTTAGCATCATCTTATTTGCCTCGGGGCCGGCACTATAGAAATGTTCCCGCAGGGTTGTCAAGTAATCCCTGCGCCACCTGGTTCCATTTGTCCAGGATGTTCACCAGTCTGTTGTGACTCCTGTGCAGTTCTTCATTGATGGGGGGACCATCTGGCCCATAATAATCCAGCTCCTTGGAAGACTGATTCAAAATTGCGGGGAAGGGCTCAATCCTCCTTCCAAACAGCATGTGATTGGGGGTGAGAGCTTCCTGCTCGTCAATCCCATTTTTCACGTAGGTCAGAGGCCTGTTATTGACTCTTGCCTCTATCTCAACTAACACTGTCCTCAGTTCATCAAAGCTCACTCTCCTGCCGTGCAAGACCTTCTGAATGCACCCTTTGACTGTGCCCACCATATGTTCATAGAATCCCCCTTGCCAAGGCGCCCTGGGAGCTATGAACCTCCACTCGCACTCTATTCTCTTCAGGTGTTCTCGTACTTCTCTGTTGTCCCTAAGATTCCTGAAAACTTTATCGGCTGCCCTAAAGCTTGTGCCATTGTCCGAGATAATCAATCGTGGGCACGAGAATCTGGCTGTAAACCTCCTGAACAACTTCACGAAAGTCTCTGTTGACATATCTTCTGCCAACTCCAAATGCACAGCTCGAGTAGTGGCACAAGTAAACAGGCAGACATATACTTTCTGAGGGCCCACCCTATCGTCTCCTGGGTTCTTCAATGTGATAGCCCCAGTATAGTCTATTCCCACAGTCTCAAAGGGCCTGTCACTATGTACCCGCTCCTGAGGCAGCGGTGGTGGACCTGGGTATGGTAGGGTCCTCCCATCATACCGTCGGCAGACCGTGCAACTCTTTAGCACCCTTTTGACGGCAGCTCGACCCTTCAGTACCCAGTAATTCTGACGTAGGCAGGTGAGGGTATCTCCAAACCCCCCATGTAAGGTCCTCTGATGGGCATCTTGTATCAATAGCTCTGTCGCCCATCCCTCCTTTCCCAGCAGCATGGGATGTTTGGCCCCATAGCTGAGCTCAGAGTTTTGTATTCTTCCCCTGCATCTTATTAGCCCCGCATGATCTAGGAACAATCCCAATGAGTGAACCAATTTACTGTTCCCTGAGTCATCGTTGGACACACGTCCCGACGCCATGACCTGCTGCCTGGTCGCCAGTACTTCCAGCACTTCTGGAAACCTCTCCCTTTGGTACTGCCTTATCCAATATTCTCTGGGACCCATGAGAGATAACTGTCGACCTTGGCTTACCTTGTCATGCAGCTTCCTCACAAATTGAAATACCATTTCCATGACTCCTATAAGTTTCCTCCAAGAGGAGTAGCACCTGGGGTAAAATAGTTCAGTGTCGGGTTCCCCCGCAAAGTGTACTATGCTGCTGGTTGTCTCCCCGAATTTCTGCTCTGGCCAGCAATCCCTTGCCGGTAACCAGTCTGGGCCTTTGAACTAAATCTCGCTTTTACTCAGCTTTTTGTGTGTCACCCCTCGGCTTATCAGGTCGGCTGGGTTTTGATCTGTAGGCACGTACAGAATTGTTGACGTTGACTGTAGTTCCCGTATCTCCTTTACCCGATTCCTGACATAGGGGGAGCTTAGACCTGTCGTTCTGGACCCACTGTAAGGCCACCTCCGAGTCTGTCCATACATAGGTGTGTGTCACCCTCAGATTACTCAACACCTCCTCTACGTACTTACCCAGTCTTGCTCCCAGCAACATCGCCGTGAGCTCTAGCTTTGGGATCGAGCAATCCTTCAGGGGTGTCACCCGCGCACGACTGGTGGCCAGACTGACCTGGTCCCCGGCCACCAAATACGCTACTGCCCCATAGGCCCTGGAGGAGGCATCACAGAAGACATGCAAGTCATAGTCCCGCCCGGTGCACCCGATGGACCTGGGGAATGTGAACTCATGCAATTCCGCTAGATCTTTGCTAACCAGATCCCACTCCTGGCAGACTGTTTCTGGCAGTGGGTCGTCCCAACCTAGGTTCAGCTCCCAGGTCTGTTGCACTAGCATCCTCCCTCAAATGGTGATGGGTGTCAACAAACCCAAAGGATCGAAGGCAGTCTGCACTTTGCTCAGCAAAGACCTCCTGGTCAGCTTCCCTTCCCCATCAGGTTTCCTCTTTAGCCTAAGTCTGTCTTCCTTGATTTCCCACTCCAGTCCCAACACCGATGTTACCTCAGGCACTGAGTAGCCAGCATAGTCACGTTCCACCATGCCCCGCAACGTTGGATTGTTTGTCACCCATTCTCTCAATGGCATGTTAGCCGAGAGCATCTCCTGATTAGACTCTCGGTAAATGTCCATCAACAGCCTTTCATCTGAGGTGGTACCTTGCATGTTGTCCACATAAAATAGGGTCTTCAGTAATTCTTTAAGTGGGCTGTTACAGTTCACAAGGTGGTTGTCTATGGTGGCCTGTAATAGGAATGGTGAACTAGTGGCACCAAACAACACTGCCCTGAATCTGTAGGTATCATATCCTCATTCGGGCACCTCCCTGTCAGTCAACCACAAGAACCTTGTGTAGTCCCTGTCTTGTAGCTGCAACCCAATATGTAGGAAGGCTTTGCTAATGTCTGCCACATAGGCGTACTGTTCTGTCCTGAATCTCAACAACACATCTGCTAATTTCTGCATCAGGGAGGGCCCTGTGAGCAGACAGTCGTTCAACGATGGCTCTCAGGGACTCGCCTGTGAGCTGCAGTTGAAGACTACTCTGATGGGAGTGGTTACTGACTCCTTGGTGACTGCCATGTGTGGAAGATAATGGGTGTTTTCCCCAGAGCTGGCATTGGGCACTTTCTCAATGAACCCAAGGGCCAGCTGTTCCTTAATAATATCATCATATTTCCCCACCAGACCCTTCTTGGTCAGGCTGTTCACCAATGAATTCAACTGACCCCCTGCCTTCTTGAAATTAGTGGGCAGCGTTGGGTGTCCTGGTTTCCATGGGAGTCGCACCCAGTACTGTCCGTCCCTGAACTGCACATGGTTCAAGTAATCTCGATACATTTCTTCGTGTTTGGGGGGCGGCTGGTCACCCTTAATCCCTACTTCATCCAGGTCCCATAGTTTATGGACCGACTCACTGTCGGATATGCCAACTTGCGTCTCTGACAGACCTTCGTGCACCCCAATCCGCATCACCAGTACAGCCTCAGTCGCTGTAATACCGGAGCCCTCCTTTCCCGGGGTTGCAGGGAAATGAGCTGGTACCCTGCCTCCTATGATGTACCCCACTGGAGTCCTGTACAAGCCAACACCCTCCTTGATAACCCTTCTTGTAGGCACAAACTCGTCTATGTAATCCCCTCCTACCAAGATTCCTACATTACTAATGTTGTCTGTAGCAATGTCTGGTTCCGCTAGCTTCACACCCAACTCCCTCAAACGTTTGACTGCTGCAGCCAGTCCCTTAGTGGTAATGATATTGGGCAGCTTCTTCACTATCAAGGCTGAAATTTCCCGTCAATGCCCGGCTAACCTGACCGTCACATTGACTACTGGATAAGACCTGAGTGGGACTTCCCCACCAAACCCTTCCACCTTCATGTCAACATACCACCTGTCTTCAGCTTCAACCTAATTGCTAGACTCTCTGTTATAAAGGATCTCTGTGCCCCACTGTCGAAGAACAAACGGGTCGTTTCAGACTTCTTCCCATTCGTAGCCACCGCCATTATGGTGGGCAAAGCCACCGAACCTTGAAACTGCTCCCCAGAACAAATTCCCGGTGCCGCACTCGCCACACTCATCACTGCTTCCGACTCGTCCTTGCTCTCCGCCCTTTCTTGCGGTTTGCTCTCCTTAGCTTGTGCTGATCTGGTGTCATTAGGACACAGTGCACTGTGGTGCCTACCTTTCCGGCAGCCCCGACACTCATTGAGTTGGGCGCTACAGTCCCTGGCAAAATGTTCTCCACAACACTTGAAACAAAGTCTCAACTCCCTTAGTCGCTGAACCCTTTTTTTATAGGTGGTGAAGCTCGGACACCCTGAACTAGCATGTTCTTCACAAAACACGCACCGTCTCATACTGGCCGCTTTAGTGGCTTCTCCCTTGGCCCTGTTTACCTGGAGTTTACCTGGAGAGAGTTCCAGGGGCCAACGCTCCCGCGGCCCGGTCTGTGACCAGGCCTCCTGGTGGATCAGAGCCTGATCAACCAGGCTGTTGCTGCTGGCTGCATGCAAACCAATGTACGAGCCACAGCCCTGCTGG
>NW_027200497.1:0-20022 GCF_038502225.1 Cherax quadricarinatus | reverse complement strand
TCATCCTTCATAAACCCATCTGCTGACAAGTCAACTCTCAAATATCTAAACACATTCACTTCTTCTATACTCCCTCCCTCCAATGTGATATCCATTTTTTCTTTATCTAAATCGTTTGATACCCTCATCACCTTACTCTTATATATGTTCACTTTCAGCTCTCTACCTTTACACACATTCCCAAACTCGTCCACTAACGTTTGCAACTTTTCTTCAGAATCCCCCAAAAGCACAGTATCATCAGCAAAGATTAACTATGTCAACTCCCATTTTGTATTTGATTCCCCTTAATTTAATCCCACCCCTCTCCCCAACACCCTAGCATTTACTTCTTTTACAAACCAATCTGTAAATATGTTAAACAACTATGGTGATATATACATTCCTGTCTAAGACCTACTTTTACTGGGAAGTAATCTCCCTCTCTCCGACACACCCTAACCTAAGCCTCACTATCCTCATAAAAACTCTTTACATCATTTAGTAACTTACTACCTGTTCCACACACTTGCAACATCTGCCACATTGCTCCCATATCCACTCTCATATGCCTTTTCTAAATCCATAAATGCAATGAAAACTTCCTACCTTTAAATACTGTTCACATATATGCTTCAATGTAAACACTTAATCTACACATCGTCTACCCATTCTAAAGACTCCTTGTTCATCTGCAATCCTGCTCTCTGTCTTACCTCTAATTTTTCAGTAATAACCCTACCATACACTTTACCTTGTATACTCAGTAAACTTATTACCCTATAATTTTTACAATCTTTTTTGTCCTCCTTCCTTTTATACAAAGGATATCAGATTGGAGGGAGAGAGTATGGAAGAGGTGAATGTATTCAGATATTTGGGAGTGGACGTGTCAGCAGATGGGTCTATGAAAGATGAGGTGAATAATAGAATTGATGAGGGGAAAAGGGTGAGAGGTGCACTTAGGAGTCTGTGGAGACAAAGAACTTTGTCCGTGGAAGCAAAGAGGGGAATGTATGAGAGTATAGTTGTACCAACACACTTGTATGGGTGTGAAGCATGGGTGATGAATGTTGCAGCGAGAAGGCTGGAGGCAGTGGAGATGTCATGTCTGAGGACAGTGTGTGGTGTGAATATAATGCAGAGAATTCGTAGTTTGGAAATTAGAAGAAGGTGTGGGATTACCAGAACTATTATCCAAACATCGAACTTAAGCTAAAGCAATCTTATAGGAGTCAGGAATCGCGGGAAGAACTAAAAGCCATAAATGAAATCGAAAGAAACCCAAAGATGGGTCCTACACAGATGACAGCAAGGAAATGAGTGAGCTACTCAAGTCCCAATATGACTCAGTTTTTAGCAAGCCGCTAACCAGACTGAGAGTCGAAGATCAAAATGAATTTTTTATGAGAGAGCCACAAAATTTGGTTAACACAAGCCTATCTGATGTTATCCTGACGCCAAATGACTTCGAACAGGCGATAAATGACATGCCCATGCACTCTGCCCCAGGGCCAGACTCATGGAACTCCGTGTTCATCAAGAACTGCAAGAAGCCCCTATCACGAGCTTTTACCATCCTATGGAGAGGGAGCATGGACACGGGGGTCGTCCCACAGTTACTAAAAACAACAGACATAGCCCCACTCCACAAAGGGGGCAGTAAAGCAATAGCAAAGAACTACAGACCGATAGCACTAACATCCCATATCATAAAAATCTTTGAAAGGGTCCTAAGAAGCAAGATCACCACCCATCTAGAAACCCATCAATTACACAACCCAGGGCAACATGGGTTTAGAACAGGTCGCTCCTGTCTGTCTCAACTATTGGATCACTACGACAAGGTCCTAGATGCACTAGAAGACAAAAAGAATGCAGATGTAATATATACAGACTTTGCAAAAGCCTTCGACAAGTGTGACCATGGCGTAATAGCGCACAAAATGCGTGCTAAAGGAATAACAGGAAAAGTCGGTCGATGGATCTATAATTTCCTCACTAACAGAACACAGAGAGTAGTAGTCAACAGAGTAAAGTCCGAGGCAGCTACGGTGAAAAGCTCTGTTCCACAAGGCACAGTACTCGCTCCCATCTTGTTCCTCATCCTCATATCTGACATAGACAAGGATGTCAGCCACAGCACCGTGTCTTCCTTTGCAGATGACACCCGAATCTGCATGACAGTGTCTTCCATTGCAGACACTGCAAGGCTCCAGGCGGACATCAACCAAATCTTTCAGTGGGCTGCAGAAAACAATATGAAGTTCAACGATGAGAAATTTCAATTACTCAGATATGGTAAACACGAGGAAATTAAATCTTCATCAGAGTACAAAACAAATTCTGGCCACAAAATAGAGCGAAACACCAACGTCAAAGACCTGGGAGTGATCATGTCGGAGGATCTCACCTTCAAGGACCATAACATTGTATCAATCGCATCTGCTAGAAAAATGACAGGATGGATAATGAGAACCTTCAAAACTAGGGAGGCCAAGCCCATGATGACACTCTTCAGGTCACTTGTTCTATCTAGGCTGGAATATTGCTGCACACTAACAGCACCTTTCAAGGCAGGTGAAATTGCTGACCTAGAAAATGTACAGAGAACCTTCACGGCGCGCATAACGGAGATAAAACACCTCAATTACTGGGAGCGCTTGAGGTTCCTGAACCTGTATTCCCTGGAACGCAGGCGGGAGAGATACATGATTATATACACCTGGAAAATCCTAGAGGGACTAGTACCGAACTTGCACACGAAAATCACTCACTACGAAAGCAAAAGACTTGGCAGACGATGCAACATCCCCCCAATGAAAAGCAGGGGTGTCACTAGCACGTTAAGAGACCATACAATAAGTGTCAGGGGCCCGAGACTGTTCAACTGCCTCCCAGCATACATAAGGGGGATTACCAACAGACCCCTGGCAGTCTTCAAGCTGGCACTGGACAAGCACCTAAAGTCGGTACCTGACCAGCCGGGCTGTGGCTCGTACGTTGGTTTGCGTGCAGCCAGCAGTAACAGCCTGGTTGATCAGGCTCTGATCCACCAGGAGGCCTGGTCACAGACCGGGCCGCGGGGGCGTTGACCCCCGGAACTCTCTCCAGGTAAACTCCAGCGATGCGGCACTAACTTTAGGTATCTGTCCAGCTCTCTCTTGAAGGCAGCCAGGGGTTTATTGGTAATTCCCCTAATGCTTGATGGGAGGCTGTTGAACAGTCTTGGGCCCCGGACACTTATGGTGCTTTCTCTTAGTGTACCAATGGTGCCCCTACTTTTAATTGGGGGTATTTTGCATCGCCTGCCCAGTCTCTTACTTTCGTAGGGAGTGATTTCTGTGTGCAGATTCGGGACCATTCCTTCTAGGATTTTCTAAATGTAGATTATGATATATCTCTCCGGCCTCTGTTCCAACGAGTACAAGTCAAGTGCTTCCAAGCGTTCCCAGTAGTTAAGGTGCTTGACAGAACTTATACGTGCAGTAAAGGTTCTCTGTACACTCTTTAGATCTGCAATTTCTTTTCTGGGCCACCCTGCCTTGTTGGGAATCGGCCAATGTGTTAATAAAAAAAAAATACATGCTCTCTACCAGTCTCTAGGTACCTCCCCCTCTTTCATATATTTATTAAAAAAATACCAACCACTCCAACACTATATTTCCCCACTCCCCCTGCTTTTAACATTTCTGTCATGATCCCGTCAGTTCCAGCTGCTTTACCCCCTTTCATTCTACGTAATGCCTCACGCACCTCCCCCACACTCACATCCTGCTCTTCTTCACTCCTAAAAGATGGTATACCTCCCTGACCAGTGCATGAAATTACCACCTCCCTTTCTTCATTTACTTTTAAAAGTTCCTCAAAATATTCCTGCCATCTACCCAATACCTCCAGCTCTCCATCTACTAACTCCCCTACACTGTTTTAACTGCCAAATCCGTTCGTTCCCTAGGTTTCTTAACCTGTTTATCTCCATTTTTTTTCTTATTCTCAGCAAAATTTTTTGACAGTGCCTCTCCCACTCTAACATTTGCTCTCCTTTTGCACTCTCTCACCACTCTCTTCACGTTTATTTTATTCTCCATATACTCTGCCCTTATATCAATACTGCTTTGTAAAAACCTCTCATAAGCTACTTTTTTCTCTTTTATCGCACCCTTTACCTCATCGTTCCATCAATCACTCCTCTTTCCTCCTGCACCCACTCTCCTATAACCACAAACTTCTGCCCCAAATTCTAATACTGCATTTTTAAAACTATCCCATCCCTCTTCAACTCCCCCTCCCCCCTCATACTTGCACCAACCCACCTTTCTGCCAATACTTGCTTATATCTCACCCTAACTTCCTCCTCCCTTAGTTTATGCATTTTCACCTCTCTCTTTCTTACTGTTGCCATTTTCCTTTTGTTCCATCTACCTCTTACTCTAACTGTAGCTACAACTAGATAATGATCCGATATATCAGTTGCCCCTCTGTAAACATGTACATCCTGAAGCCTACCCATCAACCTTTTATTCACCAATACATAATCTAACAAACTACTTTCATTACGTGCTATATCATACCTTGTATACTTATTTATCCTCTTTTTCATAAAATATGTATTATCAAATCTTTTTCTACACATAATTCATTTAGGAAGAGGTTTGGTGTTGCAACCCCTGAATGGGTTGCAATGATTATTATGTATATATATAATTACCTTTTCATTTAATTTTATATTGCTTATATTTGCGATAATAGCTAAATCGTAAATGTATTGCTTCATATTGTTATTTGACTTGTTAGGTAGGATGTAACATATTATGTGCTCAGTTTAAGTCTTGATTATCTAACTACTGTAATTATCGCTCTTTGCTCGTTATTCTGCCGGCTTCTGCTTCTTGTTGGGCAGCGACAGCAACCCACGGAGCTATCGGGGGGGGGGGGGGGTCCTCACCTCGCCTAAAGTATTCAGTCTGGTCGAGACTCTCTTGGTGGTTGGACAGATTGTCTGTCTCATTATTCTTGTTAGTTCTGTTGAACTCTTCACAGAACGTTGTATAGACTTAGTGATTTTCGACGTTGTACTGAGGTTGTGTGTCTCATAGACACTCTGAGTAACTCAGGTCCTGAACTATAGCTTATGACCTAATTTGTACCGGTTTCTGTGTATTATCACAGTCGGGGATTTTCTTATGCTGAACTTAGATTCAGTAGTATGGGAGTTTTGTAACTTTTGTGGAGGATCTGCTGATGGTCCCTACTTAGTGTCGTTATATTATCTCCTTGATCCTGATTGTGTCGCAGTTGCTTGTTGTATTGCTATTGGGCTTAGCATTCTTTTTATTGTTCAAGCAGACTGTTCTGGTTGCCAGTCGGTCAAGAAGTTAGTTTATGTGAGGACTTTGTCAGTCACTTGTTTAAGTCTAGTCGAGTCGTGAGACAGAGAACTACTTAGAGCACTTACACACATACACACTTGTACACATTTGTAATATCTTATTAAATGTTAATGTACCAGACAGTACTTAAGAATTATAAATGTGATATGTGTTTTCAGCACAATAATATTGTTTACGAGAGAAGTGATATTATTTTGATTACTGTGATTAATTTAAGTTAATTTAATTTGATAATATACCTCTAGACTTAATAAATTTATTAAATTTTAATTTCTCTAGTTAGTAGCCTACCAGTTGTAATCCTGAAGCACTATTGAATCATACTGATTTCTAATGGATAATTGGACAAGGATACTGACTAATTGTTACGAAAACCCAGTAACAGGCTGGATGCTAGAAGGGCAGTCCTTTCTAGTATTCACTGGAGATCTCTAAGCTTTTAGAATCGCGTTTTTTGTAACATTTGGTAATAAGTAATACAAATTTTATGAAAAAGAGAATAAGTATACAAGATATGATATAGCACGTAATGAAAGTAGTTTCTTGGATTATGTATTGGTGAATAAAAGGTTGATGGGTAGACTCCAGGATGTACACGTTTATAGAGGGGCAACTGATATATCAGGTCATTATTTAGTTGTAGCTACAGTTAGAGTAAGAGGTAGATGGGACAAAAGGAAAATGACATCAGTAAGTAAGAGAATAGACTATATCATACTATAATGGTACCAACACTGGTGTATGAGTGTGAAACATGTTTTTTGAATGTTACAGTGAGAAGGAGACTGAAGGCAGAGATGTGTTTGAGGATGATGTGTGGTGTGAATTTCATGCAGAAAATAGGGAGTTTGGAGATCAGGAAGAGGTATTATTCAGAGGACTGAGGAGGAATTGTTGAGGTGGTTTAGACATTTAGAGAGTATGGAGAAACATAGGATGACTAGGAGAGCATCTAACTATGGGGTGGTTGGAGGGAGGTGGTAAAGTAAATTTTGGGTGCTAGGAGCTTGGACACACAGCAGGCTTGTATGCACGTGTTAGAGCGGAGTGGATGCAAGTGATTTTTATGATTTGTTGTGTTGTTAGAGAGTGAACAAAGTAACATTCATGAAGGAACTCAGGGAAACCAGTTAGTCTGACATGAGTCCTGGAAGTGAAAAGTACAATGCCTGCACTCTGTAGAAAGGATGGGGATGTTATAATTTGGAGGGTCATCTGAAATGTGATGTCTTCGCCCTTCTGGCAAGACAGTGATTAAATGAGTGACAGTGAAAGTGCTTTATTGTCAGGTCACCCTACCTCGGTGGGAGACGGCAAGAGTGTTAAAAAAACGATAGAGGGAAGTTCTGGTTCAACAATAATTGTAGATATTAGGTAAAAGGACACAAGTCCAACTAATACGGCATTTTATTGTACAAACGTTTTGCTTGACAAAACTACTGGAGAGTGAAATGTTGCCACAATAAAATATCGCATTAGTTGGACTTGTGTCCTTTTACCTAACATATTGTCGGTAATTCTACCAACATTATTACAATAGTTGAAGATGAGTGGAACAAACTCTAGGTAGTGTCATTTGGTCGAGAACTTTGGGTAACTTTATATATAGGTTGGATGAGTATTTTAGTGAGTGTGGGTGGTGCAAGTTGGGCTTCCCTAGCATGGGCCTAGGAAAGGTTGGAGGGAGGGGGTATAGGAGGTTTTATGTGCGAGGGGCTTGGACTTCCAGCAGGCATGGGTGAGCGTGTTTGATAGGAGTGAATGGAGACAAATGGTTTTTAATACTTGACGTGCTGTTGGAGTGTGAGCAAAGTAACATTTATGAAGGGATTCAGGGAAACCGGCAGGCCGGACTTGAGTCCTGGAGATGGGAAGTACAGTGCCTGCACTCTGAAGGAGGGGTGTTAATGTTGCAGTTTAAAAACTGTAGTGTAAAGCACCCTTCTGGCAAGACAGTGATGGAGTGAATGATGGTGAAAGTTTTTCTTTTTCGGGCCACCCTGCCTTGGTGGGAATCGGCCAGTGTGTTAATAATAATAATAAATAAATTTCAAAATTCTTGACTTCTCAAAACACTCTTACCCAATAAGGGGGGGACGAGGGGGGATGGTGACAGTGGTGGGTGTGACGATGACTGCTGGCCACATTCTAAGAGAACCAGAAGGCGGCGACAGACCCACTCTGCGGTATTCTGAGATCGGTATTAAGATCGCCTGTCTGCAACTGTTTGCATGCATATATATATATATATATATATATATATATATATATATATATATATATATATATATATATATATATATATATATATATATATATATATATATATATATATGCAATAAGATCACAGTAAATCCAGGTAAACAGGTGATATCAGAATATGCAAAACAACCACTGTGAAAGAATAGAGAAATTCCAAGCGCTTTCGTGACTACTCACATTATCATTGTTCCTTGATAATGTGAGTAGTCAAGAAAGCGCTTGGAATTTTTCTATTCTTTCACAGTGGTTGTTTTGCATATATATATATATATATATATATATATATATATATATATATATATATATATATATATATATATATATATATCTTATAGGAGTCAGGAATCGCGGGAAGAACTAAAAGCCATAAATGAAATCGAAAGAAACCCAAAGTATTTCTTTTCTTATGCCTATCAAAGTCGAGAACAGCGTCCAGTATTGGGCCCCTACTTAAACAAGATGGGTCCTACACAGATGACAGCAAGGAAATGAGTGAGCTACTCAATTCCCAATATGACTCAGTTTTTAGCAAGCCGTTAACCAGACTGAGAGTCGAAGATTAAAATGAATTTTTAATGAGGGAGCCACAGAATTTGGTATACACAGACTTTTCAAAAGCCTTCGACAAGTGTGACCATGGCGTAATAGCGCACAAAATGCGTGCTAAAGGAATAACAAGAAAAGTTGGTAGGTGGATCTATAATTTCCTCACTAACAGAACACAGAGAGTAGTCGTCAACAGAGTAAAGTCCGAGGCAGCTACGGTGAAAAGCTCTGTTCCACAAGGCACAGTACTCGCTCCCATCTTGTTCCTCATCCTCATATCCGACATAGACAAGGATGTCAGCCACAGCACCGTGTCTTCCTTTACAGATGACACCCGAATCTGCATGACAGTGTCTTCCATTGCAGACGCTGCAAGGCTCCAGGCGGACATCAACCAAATCTTTCAATGGGCTGCAGAAAACAATTTCAATTACTCAGATTCGGTAAACATGAGGAAATTAAATCTTCATCAGAGTACAAAACAAATTCTGGCCACAAAATAGAGCGAAACACCAACGTCAAAGACCTGGGAGTGATCATGTCGGAGGATCTCACCTTCAAGGACCATAACATTGTATCAATCGCATCTGCTAGAAAAATGACAGGATGGATAATGAGAACCTTCAAAACTAGGGATGCCAAGCCCATGATGACACTCTTCAGGTCACTTGTTCTATCTAGGCTGGAATATTGCTGCACACTAACAGCACCTTTCAAGGCAGGTGAAATTGCTGACCTAGAAAATGTACAGAGAACCTTCACGGCGCGCATAACGGAGATAAAACACCTCAATTACTGGGAGCGCTTGAGGTTCCTGAACCTGTATTCCCTGGAACGCAGGCGGGAGAGATACATGATTATATACACCTGGAAAATCCTAGAGGGACTAGTACCGAACTTGCACACGAAAATCACTCACTACGAAAGCAAAAGACTTGGCAGACGATGCAACATCCCCCCAATGAAAAGCAGGGGTGTCACTAGCACGTTAAGAGACCATACAATAAGTGTCAGGGGCCCGAGACTGTTCAACTGCCTCCCAGCACACATAAGGGGGATTACCAACAGACCCCTGGCAGTCTTCAAGCTGGCACTGGACAAGCACCTAAAGTCGGTACCTGACCAGCCGGGCTGTGGCTCGTACGTTGGTTTGCGTGCAGCCAGCAGTAACAGCCTGGTTGATCAGGCTCTGATCCACCAGGAGGCCTGGTCACAGACCGGGCCGCGGGGGCGTTGACCCCCGGAACTCTCTCCAGGTAAACTCCAGGTAAAATAAGGCAAGCGAAAGTTCGTGTATGCAGTAATTTCGCAAAAATCATTCTGAACCTAACGAAAAAATATATTTAATTGTGTTTGTTTATTATTAAATTAGTATACAATTATCTAAAATATATTTATTTGGATTAGACTAAATTAAATTGCTCTTGTTATGATAAGGTTTGGTAAGTTTCTAAGCTTTTTTGGTGCAAAATTATTAATTTTTACATTAACACAAATGAAAAAAAAAAATTTTTAAACGTATAAGAGAAAATATTAGAAAGGACTTAATTTTAAATGAGTTCTTGCTAATTGACCAGTTTTACCTATTCGGCACGACAGCAGGACTCGAACCTGCAAACTCTGTATCAGAGTCCACAGTAATTTACTACAGAGCCAGACCCCACATAAGTATGGGTGGCTCTTCAAAGCTAAGCGATGTTTCCCATACACCGGGGCACCAGGCTTGTTTTCGAAGTTATTTCATCAAATCCTGACATGCAGTCGACAACAATTTTTTTTTATTATTATCACACTGGCCGATTCCCACCAAGGCAGGGTGGCCCGAAAAAGAAAAACTTTCACCATCATTCACTCCATCACTGTCTTGCCAGAAGGGTGCTTTACACTACAGTTTTTAAACTGCAACATTAACACCCCTCCTTCAGAGTGCAGACACTGTACTTCCCATCTCCAGGACTCAAGTCCGGCCTGCCGGTTTCCCTGAACCCCTTCATAAATGTTACTTTGCTCACACTCCAACAGCACGTCAAGTATTAAAAACCATTTGTCTCCATTCACTCCTATCAAACACGCTCACGCATGCCTGCTGGAAGTCCAAGCCCCTCGCACACAAAACCTCCTTTACCCCCTCCCTCCAACCTTTCCTAGGCCGACCCCTACCCCACCTTCCTTCCACTACAGATGATACACTATTGAAGTATTCTGTATATATATATATATTATACCTATATATTTATATATTTAGGTAGTAGGTTGGTAGACAGCAACCACCCAGGGAAGTACTACCGTCCTGCCAGATGACTGTGAAACAAAAACCTGTAACTGTTTTGCATGATGGTAGGATTGCTGGTTTCTTTTTCTGTCTCATAAACACGCTAAGATAACAGGGATATCTTGCTACTCCTACTTACACTTTGGTCACACTTCACAGACACGCACATGCATATATATATATACATACATCTAGGTTTTTCTCCTTTTTCTAAATAGCTCTTGTTCTTTTTTATTTCTTCTATTGTCCATGGGGAAGTGGAAAAGAATCTTTCCTCCGTAAGCCATGCGTGTCGTATGAGGCGACTAAAATGCCGGGAGCAATGGGCTAGTAACCCCTTCTCCTGTATACAATTACTAAAAAAGAGAAGAAGAAAAACTTTATAAAACTGGGTTGCTTAAATGTGCGTGGATGTAGTGCGGATGACAAGAAACAGATGATTGCTGATGTTATGAATGAAAAGAAGTTGGATGTCCTGGCCCTAAGCGAAACAAAGCTGAAGGGGGTAGGAGAGTTTCAGTGGGGGGAAATAAATGGGATTAAATCTGGAGTATCTGAGAGAGTTAGAGCAAAGGAAGGGGTAGCAGTAATGTTAAATGATCAGTTATGGAAGGAGAAAAGAGAATATGAATGTGTAAATTCAAGAATTATGTGGATTAAAGTAAAGGTTGGATGCGAGAAGTGGGTCATAATAAGCGTGTATGCACCTGGAGAAGAGAGGAATGCAGAGGAGAGAGAGAGATTTTGGGAGATGTTAAGTGAATGTATAGGAGCCTTTGAACCAAGTGAGAGAGTAATTGTGGTAGGGGACTTGAATGCTAAAGTAGGAGAAACTTTTAGAGAGGGTGTGGTAGGTAAGTTTGGGGTGCCAGGTGTAAATGATAATGGGAGCCCTTTGATTGAACTTTGTATAGAAAGGGGTTTAGTTATAGGTAATACATATTTTAAGAAAAAGAGGATAAATAAGTATACACGATATGATGTAGGGCGAAATGACAGTAGTTTGTTGGATTATGTATTGGTAGATAAAAGACTGTTGAGTAGACTTCAGGATGTACATGTTTATAGAGGGGCCACAGATATATCAGATCACTTTCTAGTTGTAGCTACACTGAGAGTAAAAGGTAGATGGGATACAAGGAGAATAGAAGCATCAGGGAAGAGAGAGGTGAAGGTTTATAAACTAAAAGAGGAGGCAGTTAGGGTAAGATATAAACAGCTATTGGAGGATAGATGGGCTAATGAGAGCATAGGCAATGGGGTCGAAGAGGTATGGGGTAGGTTTAAAAATGTAGTGTTAGAGTGTTCAGCAGAAGTTTGTGGTTACAGGAAAGTGGGTGCAGGAGGGAAGAGGAGCGATTGGTGGAATGATGATGTAAAGAGAGTAGTAAGGGAGAAAAAGTTAGCATATGAGAAGTTTTTACAAAGTAGAAGTGATGCAAGGAGGGAAGAGTATATGGAGAAAAAGAGAGAAGTTAAGAGAGTGGTGAAGCAATGTAAAAAGAGAGCAAATGAGAGAGTGGGTGAGATGTTATCAACAAATTTTGTTGAAAATAAGAAAAAGTTTTGGAGTGAGATTAACAAGTTAAGAAAGCCTAGAGAACAAATGGATTTGTCAGTTAAAAATAGGAGAGGAGAGTTATTAAATGGAGAGTTAGAGGTATTGGGAAGATGGAAGGAATATTTTGAGGAATTGTTAAATGTTGATGAAGATAGGGAAGCTGTGATTTCGTGTATAGGGCAAGGAGGAATAACATCTTGTAGGAGTGAGGAAGAGCCAGTTGTGAGTGTGGGGGAAGTTCGTGAGGCAGTAGGTAAAATGAAAGGGGGTAAGGCAGCCGGGATTGATGGGATAAAGATAGAAATGTTAAAAGCAGGTGGGGATATAGTTTTGGAGTGGTTGGTGCAATTATTTAATAAATGTATGGAAGAGGGTAAGGTACCTAGGGATTGGCAGAGAGCATGCATAGTTCCTTTGTATAAAGGCAAAGGGGATAAAAGAGAGTGCAAAAATTATAGGGGGATAAGTCTGTTGAGTGTACCTGGTAAAGTGTATGGTAGAGTTATAATTGAAAGAATTAAGAGTAAGACGGAGAATAGGATAGCAGATGAACAAGGAGGCTTTAGGAAAGGTAGGGGGTGTGTGGACCAGGTGTTTACAGTGAAACATATAAGTGAACAGTATTTAGATAAGGCTAAAGAGGTCTTTGTGGCATTTATGGATTTGGAAAAGGCGTATGACAGGGTGGATAGGGGGGCAATGTGGCAGATGTTGCAAGTGTATGGTGTAGGAGGTAGGTTACTGAAAGCAGTGAAGAGTTTTTACGAGGATAGTGAGGCTCAAGTTAGAGTATGTAGGAAAGAGGGAAATTTTTTCCCAGTAAAAGTAGGCCTTAGACAAGGATGTGTGATGTCACCGTGGTTGTTTAATATATTTATAGATGGGGTTGTAAGAGAAGTAAATGCGAGGGTCTTGGCAAGAGGCGTGGAGTTAAAAGATAAAGAATCACACACAAAGTGGGAGTTGTCACAGCTGCTCTTTGCTGATGACACTGTGCTCTTGGGAGATTCTGAAGAGAAGTTGCAGAGATTGGTGGATGAATTTGGTAGGGTGTGCAAAAGAAGAAAATTAAAGGTGAATACAGGAAAGAGTAAGGTTATGAGGATAACAAAAAGATTAGGTGATGAAAGATTGAATATCAGATTGGAGGGAGAGAGTATGGAGGAGGTGAACGTATTCAGATATTTGGGAGTGGACGTGTCAGCGGATGGGTCTATGAAAGATGAGGTGAATCATAGAATTGATGAGGGAAAAAGAGTGAGTGGTGCACTTAGGAGTCTGTGGAGACAAAGAACTTTGTCCTTGGAGGCAAAGAGGGGAATGTATGAGAGTATAGTTTTACCAACGCTCTTATATGGGTGTGAAGCGTGGGTGATGAATGTTGCAGCGAGGAGAAGGCTGGAGGCAGTGGAGATGTCATGTCTGAGGGCAATGTGTGGTGTGAATATAATGCAGAGAATTCGTAGTTTGGAAGTTAGGAGGAGGTGCGGGATTACCAAAACTGTTGTCCAGAGGGCTGAGGAAGGGTTGTTGAGGTGGTTCGGACATGTAGAGAGAATGGAGCGAAACAGAATGACTTCAAGAGTGTATCAGTCTGTAGTGGAAGGAAGGCGGGGTAGGGGTCGGCCTAGGAAGGGTTGGAGGGAGGGGGTAAAGGAGGTTTTGTGTGCGAGGGGCTTGGACTTCCAGCAGGCATGCGTGAGCGTGTTTGATAGGAGTGAATGGAGACAAATGGTTTTTAATACTTGACGTGCTGTTGGAGTGTGAGCAAAGTAACATTTATGAAGGGATTCAGGGAAACCGGCAGGCCGGACTTGAGTCCTGGAGATGGGAAGTACAGTGCCTGCACTCTGAAGGAGGGGTGTTAATGTTGCAGTTTAAAAACTGTAGTGTAAAGCACCCTTCTGGCAAGACAGTGATGGAGTGAATGATGGTGAAAGTTTTTCTTTTTCGGGCCACCCTGCCTTGGTGGGAATCGGCCGGTGTGATAATAAAAAAAATAATAAAAAACTCTTACTCTCTTCTCCAGGTGCAAATACACACTTATTAAGACCCACTTTTTGCATCTGACCCCTTATTTTAATCCACATAACTCTTGAATTTACACATTTATATTCCATCCTCTCTTTCCATAACTGATCCTTCAACATTATTGCTACCCTTTCCTAAACTTTAACTCTCACAGATACTCCTGGCTTAGTCCCATTTATTTCTCCCAACTGAAACTTCCTTACCCCTTTCAGGTTTGTTTTGCTTAGAGCCAGGACATCCAACTTCTTTTCATTCATAACATCAGCAGTCATTTGTTTCTTATCATCTGCACTACATCCACGCACCTTCAAACATCCCAATTTTATAATTTTTTTTCTCGTTTTTAGTAGCTTATACAGGAGATAGGGTTACTAGCCCAATGCTCCCGGCATTTTAGTCACCTCCTATGACACACACGGCTTACAGAGGAAAAATTCTTTTCCACTTCCCCATGAAGAATAAGGGAAATAAAGAAGAACAAGAACTATTAAGAAAAAGGAAAAAAAACCTAGATATGTGTATGTATATATATGCATGTGCATGCCTGTGTAGTTTAACCTAAGTGTAAGAAGAAGTAGCCAGATATTCCTGTTATCCAGCGTGTTTATGAGACAGAAAAAAGACACCAGCAATTCTACCATCATGTAAAACAGTTACAGGTTTCTGCTGTTTCACACTTAAGTTGGCAGGACGGTAGTACCTCCCTGGGTGGTTGCTGTCTACCAACATACTACCTAGATTATATATATATATATATATATATATATATATATATATATATATATATATATATATATATATATATATATATATATATATATATATATATATATATATATTAATAAAGTGAGGTGCAAGGTATAATATAATGGTTGTATATAGTAGTAATACTGGTAGTACAGTAATGTAGTATCCCTCAAAGTTACGAGGCGGACGTATGAGTCATATCTCCTCGTGAAGTACAAACATCTCCTCGTGAAGTACAAACATCTCCTCGTGAAGTACAAACATCTCGTGAAGTACAAACATCTCCTCGTGAAGTACAAACATCTCCTCGTGAAGTACAAACATCTCCTCGTGAAGTACAAACATCTCCTCGTGAAATACAAACATCTCGTGAAGTACAAACATCTCCTCGTGAAGTACAAACATCTCCTCGTGAAGTACAAACATCTCGTGAAGTACAAACATCTCGTGAAGTACAAACATCTCCTCGTGAAGTACAAACATCTCCTCGTGAAGTACAAACATCTCCTCGTGAAGTACAAACATCTCGTGAAGTACAAACATCTCGTGAAGTACAAACATCTCCTCGTGAAGTACAAACATCTCCTCGTGAAGTACAAACATCTCGTGAAGTACAAACATCTCGTGAAGTACAAACATCTCGTGAAGTACAAACATCTCCTCGTGAAGTACAAACATCTCCTCGTGAAGTACAAACATCTCCTCGTGAAATACAAACATCTCGTGAAGTACAAACATCTCCTCGTGAAGTACAAACATCTCCTCGTGAAGTACAAACATCTCCTCGTGAAGTACAAACATCTCCTCGTGAAGTACAAACATCTCCTCGTGAAGTACAAACATCTCCTCGTGAAGTACAAACATCTCCTCGTGAAGTACAAACATCTCGTGAAGTACAAACATCTCCTCGTGAAGTACAAACATCTCGTGAAGTACAAATATCTCCTCGTGAAGTACAAACATCGCGTGAAGTACAAACATCTCCTCGTGAAGTACAAACATCTCCTCGTGAAGTACAAATATCTCCTCGTGAAGTACAAACATCTCCTCGTGAAGTACAAACATCTCCTCGTGAAGTACAAACATCTCGTGAAGTACAAACATCTCCTCGTGAAGTACAAACATCTCCTCGTGAAGTACAAACATCTCGTGAAGTACAAACATCTCGTGAAGTACAAACATCTCCTCGTGAAGTACAAACATCTCCTCGTGAAGTACAAACATTTCGTGAAGTACAAACATCTCCTCGTGAAGTACAAACATCTCGTGAAGTACAAACATCTCCTCGTGAAGTACAAACATCTCGTGAAGTACAAATATCTCCTCGTGAAGTACAAACATCTCCTCGTGAAGTACAAACATCTCCTCGTGAAGTACAAACATCTCGTGAAGTACAAATATCTCCTCGTGAAGTACAAACATCTCCTCGTGAAGTACAAACATCTCGTGAAGTACAAACATCTCCTCGTGAAGTACAAACATCTCCTCGTGAAGTACAAATATCTCCTCGTGAAGTACAAACATCTCGTGAAGTACAAATATCTCCTCTTGAAGTACAAACATCTCGTGAAGTACAAATATCTCCTCGTGAAGTACAAACATCTCGTGAAGTACAAACATCTCCTCGTGAAGTACAAACATCTCCTCGTGAAGTACAAACATCTCCTCGTGAAGTACAAACATCTCCTCGTGAAGTACAAACATCTCCTCGTGAAGTACAAACATCTCGTGAAGTACAAACATCTCCTCGTGAAGTACAAACATCTCCTCGTGAAGTACAAACATCTCCTCGTGAAGTACAAATATCTCCTCGTGAAGTACAAACATCTCCTCGTGAAGTACAAACATCTCCTCGTGAAGTACAAACATCTCCTCGTGAAGTACAAACATCTCGTGAAGTACAAATATCTCCTCGTGAAGTACAAACATCTCGTGAAGTACAAACATCTCCTCGTGAAGTACAAACATCTCCTCGTGAAGTACAAACATCTCCTCGTGAAGTATAAACATCTCCTCGTGAAGTACAAACATCTCCTCGTGAAGTACAAACATCGCGTGAAGTACAAACATCTCCTCGTGAAGTACAAACATCTCCTCGTGAAGTACAAATATCTCCTCGTGAAGTACAAACATCTCCTCGTGAAGTACAAACATCTCCTCGTGAAGTACAAACATCTCGTGAAGTACAAACATCTCCTCGTGAAGTACAAACATCTCCTCGTGAAGTACAAACATCTCGTGAAGTACAAACATCTCGTGAAGTACAAACATCTCCTCGTGAAGTACAAACATCTCCTCGTGAAGTACAAACATTTCGTGAAGTACAAACATCTCCTCGTGAAGTACAAACATCTCGTGAAGTACAAACATCTCCTCGTGAAGTACAAACATCTCGTGAAGTACAAATATCTCCTCGTGAAGTACAAACATCTCCTCGTGAAGTACAAACATCTCCTCGTGAAGTACAAACATCTCGTGAAGTACAAATATCTCCTCGTGAAGTACAAACATCTCCTCGTGAAGTACAAACATCTCGTGAAGTACAAACATCTCCTCGTGAAGTACAAACATCTCCTCGTGAAGTACAAATATCTCCTCGTGAAGTACAAACATCTCGTGAAGTACAAATATCTCCTCTTGAAGTACAAACATCTCGTGAAGTACAAATATCTCCTCGTGAAGTACAAACATCTCGTGAAGTACAAACATCTCCTCGTGAAGTACAAACATCTCCTCGTGAAGTACAAACATCTCCTCGTGAAGTACAAACATCTCCTCGTGAAGTACAAACATCTCCTCGTGAAGTACAAACATCTCGTGAAGTACAAACATCTCCTCGTGAAGTACAAACATCTCCTCGTGAAGTACAAACATCTCCTCGTGAAGTACAAACATCTCCTCGTGAAGTACAAACATCTCCTCGTGAAGTACAAACATCTCCTCGTGAAGTACAAACATCTCCTCGTGAAGTACAAACATCTCCTCGTGAAGTACAAACATCTCGTGAAGTACAAATATCTCCTCGTGAAGTACAAACATCTCGTGAAGTACAAACATCTCCTCGTGAAGTACAAACATCTCCTCGTGAAGTACAAACATCTCCTCGTGAAGTACAAACATCTCGTGAAGTACAAATATCTCCTCGTGAAGTACAAACATCTCGTGAAGTACAAACATCTCCTCGTGAAGTACAAACATCTCCTCGTGAAGTACAAACATCTCCTCGTGAAGTACAAACATCTCGTGAAGTACAAACATCTCCTCGTGAAGTACAAACATCTCCTCGTGAAGTACAAACATCTCCTCGTGAAGTACAAACATCTCCTCGTGAAGTACAAATATCTCCTCGTGAAGTACAAACATCTCGTGAAGTACAAATATCTCCTCTTGAAGTACAAACATCTCGTGAAGTACAAATATCTCCTCGTGAAGTACAAACATCTCGTGAAGTACAAACATCTCCTCGTGAAGTACAAACATCTCCTCGTGAAGTACAAACATCTCCTCGTGAAGTACAAACATCTCCTCGTGAAGTACAAACATCTCCTCGTGAAGTACAAACATCTCGTGAAGTACAAACATCTCCTCGTGAAGTACAAACATCTCCTCGTGAAGTACAAACATCTCCTCGTGAAGTACAAACATCTCGTGAAGTACAAACATCTCCTCGTGAAGTACAAACATCTCCTCGTGAAGTACAAACATCTCCTCGTGAAGTACAAACATCTCCTCGTGAAGTACAAACATCTCGTGAAGTACAAATATCTCCTCGTGAAGTACAAACATCTCCTCGTGAAGTACAAACATCTCCTCGTGAAGTATAAACATCTCCTCGTGAAGTACAAACATCTCCTCGTGAAGAACAAACATCTCGTGAAGTACAAACATCTCCTCGTGAAGTACAAACATCTCCTCGTGAAGTACAAACATCTCCTCGTGAAGTACAAACATCTCGTGAAGTACAAACATCTCCTCGTGAAGTACAAACATCTCCTCGTGAAGTACAAACATCTCCTCGTGAAGTACAAACATCTCCTCGTGAAGTACAAACATCTCCTCGTGAAGTACAAACATCTCGTGAAGTACAAATATCTCCTCGTGAAGTACAAACATCTCGTGAAGTACAAACATTTCCTCGTGAAGTACAAACATCTCCTCGTGAAGTACAAACATCTCCTCGTGAAGTACAAACATCTCGTGAAGTACAAATATCTCCTCGTGAAGTACAAATATCTCGTGAAGTACAAACATCTCCTCGTGAAGTACAAACATCTCCTCGTGAAGTACAAACATCTCCTCGTGAAGTATAAACATCTCCTCGTGAAGTACAAACATCTCCTCGTGAAGAACAAACATCTCGTGAAGTACAAACATCTCCTCGTGAAGTACAAACATCTCCTCGTGAAGTACAAACATCTCCTCGTGAAGTACAAACATCTCCTCGTGAAGTACAAACATCTCCTCGTGAAGTACAAACATCTCGTGAAGTACAAATATCTCCTCGTGAAGTACAAACATCTCGTGAAGTACAAACATCTCCTCGTGAAGTACAAACATCTCCTCGTGAAGTACAAATATCTCCTCGTGAAGTACAAACATCTCCTCGTGAAGTACAAACATCTCGTGAAGTACAAACATCTCCTCGTGAAGTACAAACATCTCCTCGTGAAGTACAAACATCTCGTGAAGTACAAACATCTCCTCGTGAAGTACAAACATCTCCTCGTGAAGTACAAACATCTCCTCGTGAAGTACAAACATCTCGTGAAGTACAAACATCTCCTCGTGAAGTACAAACATCTCCTCGTGAAGTACAAACATCTCCTCGTGAAGTACAAACATCTCCTCGTGAAGTACAAACATCTCCTCGTGAAGTACAAACATCTCCTCGTGAAGTACAAATATCTCCTCGTGAAGTACAAACATCTCCTCGTGAAGTACAAACATCTCCTCGTGAAGTACAAACATCTCGTGAAGTACAAACATCTCCTCGTGAAGTACAAACATCTCCTCGTGAAGTACAAACATCTCGTGAAGTACAAACATCTCCTCGTGAAGTACAAACATCTCGTGAAGTACAAACATCTCCTCGTGAAGTACAAACATCTCCTCGTGAAGTACAAACATCTCCTCGTGAAGTACAAACATCTCGTGAAGTACAAATAAGCCATCACGAGTTAACAATAAATTTATCAAAGTTTATTGCTTGGGTAGCACTGAAAATAGGTTGT
>NW_027200496.1:0-20029 GCF_038502225.1 Cherax quadricarinatus | reverse complement strand
GTTATTGGGCTCAGTGAATGGAAATTCAGCCTGGTCGTGGATAGGGCCATCGGGTCATTGATTTCTGGAACACCCTCCATTTATGCACTAGGTTGAATTTCTTGTTGCCAACTCTTGCAGATGTACATGAGTTAAACATGGGAGACAGGATGGAACACATTATTGATACCCATGGAGCCGGTTGCTGTGAGTTTGACACTGGAGATGGCTCTGATGTCTGTGGGCTGGAAGAGAAAGCTGGCTTCATGGGGTTCCATAAGGTAGATGGCCATTGTGGACGGTATGCAAGAGATGATGGCAAGCACTGTGCATGCTAACTGAGGAAGTTCCAAGGCATGGGTGATGGGTTACTTTGAACTCCACTAGTCACTTCAGAGGATCCCACACTAGTGGGACTATAAATGTTTTTTTGAAAATCAGCATGATAGCCCATGTATTTTGAGGTACTCTTGTAACCGTCAGACTCTGCCAGTCTTTGTGAATTGTCAACTGCGATTTTCTGAGCAAGGAAGACAAGGTTACTAAACCTAGCTTGGAGGACAGGCATAGTAAGTTCCTCCTGAGGGATAAACTTAATAAGCTGCTCACTAACAAGGTTAGTGAGTATATCCTGAGTGACAGGTTTAACGAGCTCCACCTCAGGAGACTCATCACTCACCAGCTGGGTCTCAGGAGACTCATTGCTCACCAGCTGGGTCTCAGGAGACTCATCGCTCACCAGCTGGGTCTCAGGAGACTCATCACTCACCAGCTGGGTCTCAGGAGGCTCATCACTCACCAGCTGGGTCTCACGGGACTCATCACTCACCAGCTGGGTCTCAGGAGACTCATCACTCACCAGCTGAGTCTCAGGAGACTCATCACTCACCAGCTGGGTCTCAGGAGCCTCATCACTCACCAGCTGGGTCTCAGGAGCCTCATCACTCACCAGCTGGGTCTCAGGAGACTCATCACTCACCAGCTGGGTCTCAGGAGACTCATCACTCACCAGCTGGGTCTCAGGAGACTCATCACTCACCAGCTGGGTCTCATGAGACTCATCACTCACCAGCTGGGTCTCATGAGACTCATCACTGACCAGCTGGGTCTCAGGAGACTCATCCCTCACCAACTGGGTCTCAGGAGACTCATCCCTCACCAACTGGGTCTCAGGAGACTCCTCACTCACCAGCTGGGTCTCAGGAGACTCCTCACTCACCAGCTGGGTCTCAGGAGACTCATCACTCACCAGCTGGGTCTCAGGAGACTCATCACTCACCAACTGGATCTCAGGAGACTCCTCACTCACCAGCTGGGTCTCAGGAGACTCATCACTCACCAGCTGGGTCTCAGGAGACTCATCACTCACCAGCTGGGTCTCAGGAGACTCATCCCTCACCAACTGGGTCTCAGGAGACTCCTCACTCACCAGCTGGGTCTCAGGAGACTCCTCACTCACCAGCTGGGTCTCAGGAGACTCATCACTCACCAGCTGGGTCTCAGGAGACTCATCACTCACCAACTGGGTCTCAGGAGACTCCTCACTCACCAGCTGGGTCTCAGGAGACTCCTCACTCACCAGCTGGGTCTCAGGAGACTCATCACTCACCAGCTGGGTCTCAGGAGACTCATCACTCACCAGCTGGGTCTCAGGAGACTCATCACTCACCAGCTGGGTCTCAGGAGACTCATCACTCACCAGCTGGGTCTCAGGAGACTCATCACTCATCAGCTGGGTCTCAGGAGACTCATCACTCACCAGCTGGGTCTCAGGAGACTCATCACTCACCAGCTGGGTCTCAGGAGACTCATCACTCACCAGCTGGGTCTCAGGAGACTCATCACTCACCAGCTGGGTCTCAGGAGACTCATCACTCACCAGCTGGGTCTCAGGAGACTCATCACTCACCAGCTGGGTCTCAGGAGACTCATCACTCACCAGCTGGGTCTCAGGAGACTCATCACTCACCAGCTGGGTCTCAGGAGACTCATCACTCACCAGCTGGGTCTCAGGAGACTCATCACTCACCAGCTGGGTCTCAGGAGACTCATCACTCACCAGCTGGGTCTCAGGAGACTCATCACTCACCAGCTGGGTCTCAGGAGACTCATCACTCACCAGCTGGGTCTCAGGAGACTCATCACTCACCAGCTGGGTCTCAGGAGACTCATCACTCACCAGCTGGGTCTCAGGAGACTCATCACTCACCAGCTGGGTCTCAGGAGACTCATCACTCACCAGCTGGGTCTCAGGAGACTCATCACTCACCAGCTGGGTCTCAGGAGACTCATCACTCACCAGCTGGGTCTCAGGAGACTCATCACTCACCAGCTGGGTCTCAGGAGACTCATCACTCACCAGCTGGGTCTCAGGAGACTCATCACTCACCAGCTGGGTCTCAGGAGACTCATCACTCACCAGCTGGGTCTCAGGAGACTCATCACTCACCAGCTGGGTCTCAGGAGACTCATCACTCACCAGCTGGGTCTCAGGGGACTCATCACTCACCACCTGGGTTTCCACAGACTCATCACTCACCAGCTGGGTCTCCTGCAGGGTTATAGTGTTGGGGAGGGTCACAGCATTTGGGAGGGTCACGGTGTTGGTAAGGGTCACGGTGTTGGGAAGGGTCACAGTCTTGGGGAGAGTCACAGTCTTGGGGAGCATCATAGTCTTGGGTAGAGTTACAGTCATTTTGAGGGGTTATGAATCATCAACACTCATGGAGTCACCAGTCACCACTGGGTTACATGGGCTGGAGAGTGTTTGTGGCTTCTGAGCGTAGCTCCTGCCTTGGAAAGTCCAATAAGATACTCCTAGCATGGTCACAACAACCAGTGGGAGAACCAGCATTACCAGCCAGGAGGAAGAAGTCCCCTGGCAAGATTCCTTTATATCTTTGAGAAGAATCTCCAGATTTTTTATTTCCTTGAAGACTTGGTAACCTCTGAATGTGATGCTGAGAACGGGCCAGGTTTGTGGGGCCCACCAAGGGCTTACCTGGATTGCAGGGGGCTGTGAAAGGGTATAACCATCACACTACAGAATCATCCCCATCCCATAGAATCGACACAATTTTTGGGCAAGCGATTCACACGCCAGGGAAGTTTTCTCGACCTCTTTTAGGAGTTGACCCCGATCCTCCTCTAGCTACTTCATGTTTGTTTGAAGTATGAGAAATATGTCAACAAAAACGATTATGAAAAGCACAACATTTGCAATATATACAAATCGTCTTAAGATTGTCATTTTTACAATTGAGATTTGATGTCCTAGCATTTAAGTTTAGAGATGATAATATATGGAAAAGCAGGCCACAATATTAGGTATAATAAAATATATAAGAGAAATAAAGTGATCTTAGAATGTACTTGTTCTGACATTTTGTATGGTGATGGTGTAAGATATATAGTGACAGTGATAGATATACTGTATAGTGATGATGTTATACTGTATAGTGATGGTGATAAATGTATAGTGATGGTGATAAATGTATAGTGATGATAGATGTAGTGTATACTAATGGTGATAAATGTAGCTTTAAAAGGTTTCCAGTCCAGTCCCTGGACCCATTATGTATCTCTGTAATCCTTTGACTACAGCCCACAGGATGGGTATGGAATGCGTAATAAAGATATTATACTAAACTAAATACATATAGTATATAGTGATGGTGATAAATGTATTGTATAGTGATGGTGATAAATGTGGTTTATAGTGATGGTGATAGATGTAGTGTATAGTGTTGGTGAGAAATGTGGTTTATAGTGATGGTGATAGATGTATAGTGATGTAATAGATGTTGTATATAGTGATTGCGATAGATGTAGTGTATAGTGATGGTGATAAATGTGGTTTATAGTGATGGTGATAACTGCAGTGTATAGTGATGATAAATGTGTCGTGATGTTGATAAATGTAGAGTGATAATAGATGTAGTGTATAGTCATGGTGATAAATGTAGTGTACAGTGATGGCAATAAATATAGTGTATAATGATGGTAATAAATGTAATGTATGGGGATGGTGATAAATGTAGTGTATAGTGATGGTGATAAGCATAATGTAATGGTAATAGATGTAGTGTATAGTGAGGTTAGTAAATGTGGTTTATAGTGATGATGTTGGATATAATATATAATGATGGCTTCCTCACTGTAGTAATAAAGTAAAATAATGAATAATTTAAATTTACCATTCTTTAACCTGTCTAGTTTTAAGCAATGTGTAAGCATTAGTATTAGTCTGCCCAAAATGCCCGGCATGTTACTCGCTTTCTTTGTACTTTACAACACTTTTTAAAATGTAAACACTTTGTAACCTTTGCAAATAAATAAAATTTGTTTTGTTTGTAAATGTTGTTTATAGTCATGAGTGATATGAAATATAGTGATGATGATTGATGTGGTGTATAGTGGTGGTAATAGATGTAGTGTATATTGAAGGTGGCAGATGTGGCTTATAGTGGTAGATGCAATGATAGTGATTATGATATAATGTATAGTGATGGTGAAAGATGTGGTGTATTGTGATTGTGATAGATGTAGTAAGTAGTGGAGTTGACATGTAATGCATATAAATGATAATAAATGTGGTGTATAGTGATTGTGATGGATATGGTGTATAGTGATGGTGACCATTGGGGTTTGTTATGATGGTGATAGATGTGATTTATAGTGATAGTGCCAGATGTGGTTTATAGTGGTGTCATTTGTGATTGATAGTGATGGTGATAGATGTGGTTTATAGTGATGGTGATAGATGTGGCTTATAGTGATGGTGTCAGATGTGGTTTAGAGTGATGGTGATAGATGTTTATAGTGATGGTGTCAGATGTTAATAGTGTAATATATAGTGATGGTGGCAAGTGAAGCGAATAGTGATGACAGATGTAGTGTATAGTGATAGTGAGTAGTGTACAGTGTTGGTTTAACTAACAGTGCTATTAAGGTCATTGACCCCATCATCTTCACTATATGTTGATGGTTCCTGGGGTCATTGACCCCATCATCTTCACTATATGTTTGATGGTTCCTGGGGTCATTGATCCCCATCATCTTCCCTCTATGTTGATGGTTCCTGGGGTCATTGACCCCATCGCCATCATTATATGTGCAAGAAAGGTATACAATACCTACAAAATGAAAGTTAAGACACATGTGCAACATCTGGTTATCTTTATTTTAGACTTTGCCATTCAGTGGCTTTAGCAATACAGATTCTAGGACTTAATTAGAAGACAGTAGAACTATATACAATAGATGAGGTAATCAGTCCCTCAGCCTTTGAGTTGGTGTGGGGAGCACCGTGGTTGTAGAAATTTTAGAGCACAGGCAAGGGGACTGGCACTTATATAGGCGTCAGTGGATAGGACTATGACTATGCCCTCATCTGCTACATGTCCCTATCCACTGACCCCTATGTAAGCGCCAGTCTCCTTGCCTGTGCTCCAGAATCTCTACAACCATGGTTCTCTCAACACCAACTCCAAAACAGGAACTGATTACCTCATCTTTTGTATATAGTTCTACTGTCTTTTAATTATGTCCTAGAATCTGTATTGCTAAAGCCACTGGATGGCAAAAAGTCTAAAATAAAGATAACCAGATGTTGCACATGTTTCTTTGTCCCACATCATATGCTCTTCCGAGACATAACGATATTGCTCCCACACTAATCCTAGATTGTAGTGAGGCACCTTGTGCCTTGTTTGGTTCTCCTATAAATCCGAGGAAGAGGTAACCTCCATTTCAACACTCAGAGTTTTTCCAGAAACATTAATTAAGGTGGGTGGAGTAGTGATAGTGGTGAGTGGAGTAGTGATAGTGATGGGTGAAGTAATGATGGTGGTGGGTGGAGTAGTGATGGTGGTGGGTGGAGTAGTGATGGTGGTGGGTGGAGTAGTGATGGTGGTGGGTGGAGTAGGGATAGTGGTGGGTGGAGTAATGGTATTGGTGGGTGGATTAATGATGGTTGTGGGTGGAGTAATGATGGTGGTGGGTGGAGTAGTGATGGTGGTGGTGGAGTAGAGATAGTGGTGGGTGGAGTAGTGATGGTGGTGGGTGGAGTAGTGATGGTGGTGGGTGGAGTAGTTATGGTGGTGGGTGGAGTAGTGATGGTTGTGGGTGGAGTAATGATGGTGGTGGGTGGAGTAGTTATGGTGGTGGGTGGAGTAGTGATGATGGTGGGTGGAGTAGAGATAGTGGTGGGTGGAGTAGTGGTGGTGGTGGGTGAAGTAGTGATAGTGGTGGGTGGAGTAGTGATGGTGGTGGGTGGAGTAGTGATAGTGGTGGGTGGAGTAGTGATAGTGGTGGGTGGAGTAGTGATAGTGGTGGGTGGAGTAGTGATAGTGGTGGGTGGAGTAGTGATAGTGGTGGGTGGAGTAGTCATGGTGGTCAGTGGAGTAATGATAGTGGTGGGTGAAGTAGTCATGGTGGTGGGTGGAGTACTGATAGTGATGAGTGGAGTAGTGATATTGGTGGGTTGAGTAGTGATAGTGGTGGGTGGAGCAGTGATAGTTTTGGGTGGAGTAGTCATGGTGGTGGATGGAGTAGTGATAATGGTGGGTGGAGTAGATATGGTGGTGGGTGGAGTAGTTAGGGTGGTGGATTGAGCAGTGATAATGGTTTGTGGAGTAGATATTGTGGTGGGTGTAGTAGAGATGGAGGTGGGTGGATAGTGAAGGTGGTGGGTGGAGTACAGATGGTGGTGGGTGGTGGATGGAGTAGTGATAATGGTGGGTGGGGTAGATATTGTGGTGGGAGTAATGAGGGTGGTGGGTGTAGTAGAGATGGAGGTGGGTGGAGTAGTGAAGGTGGTGGGTGGAGTAGAGATGGTGGTGGGTGAAGCATTGGGGGTGGTGGATGGAGTAGTGATAATGGTGGGTGGAGTAGAGATGGTGGTGGGTGTAGTAAAAATGGTGGTGGGTGGAGTATACAATATTTCTTATTTAAAAACCCATAACAAAAAAAAATTGGGGTGGTTTTTTGGGAGCTGGAATGGTTTAATGGCATTCAAATTAATTTCAGTGAGGAAAATTTATTTGATATGTGAGCAAATTGAGTTACAATCTCGGTCATGGAATGAATTAAATTCGTAAGTCAGGGTACACCCAGATGTTGTACGGGTGTCTCATTCATCAACTTGTCAGTTTTGTAAAATGTGTATTCACATGATATTATCCAACCTGTTGACTATGTCGGCAACACTAGCTCCTGGGAAGTACTCTCTGTCTTACCTGTCTACGTAATTTACGAAAGGTATTTTACATGAGTGGGTGCCGGTTGGACCTGACTAGCTTGGGCCAGTAGGCCTGATGCAGTACTCCTTCCTTCATTCCTTTATAATAAAAATAATGTCTATTTCTGTGAGTACTTGTACAAGTTATACAAGCCTAGCTGACATCAATGAAATACTACTATATAGTTGTAAGTCCCTTGTTATGCAAAGCATTTCGGGAAAATTAGGTCAATTTTGCCCTCAGGATGTGACCTACATCAGTCTACTACCACCCAGGTGAACAAGGGCAATAGGTGTCGTAACCCTTTCAGGGTTTCTGACCTACTAGTACGGCTTACGCACAAGGGTTATTGACGTACAGTACTAGAACCCCTAAATTCTAGCGCCTTCAGATCTAGGAGAGAAAGCTGGTAGGCCTACATATGAAAGAATGAATCTATGTGGTCAGTGTGCACAGTATAAATAAAATCCTGCAGCACCCAGTGCATAATGAGAAAAAAAACGACCATGTTTTTGGTTTAAAACAGCAACTTTGCAGGGTATTTCTGTACAGTATTTATGGCTGTATTCTAGTTTTCCTGCTTCATTTTATAGAATGGAAGACATATTACAGAAATTAAGATGATTTTGATTGGTTTCACAATGAAAAGTACCTTGAAATTGAGCTTAAAGTAGCAGAAATGTTCGATTTTTACCAAATTTAAAAAATAAACAAATCATGGCAGGCGTCCAATACACGTCAACTGGTGAGTCTGATATTCTTCCACAAGTGCACTGACATTATTTATACCATTTCTACACTAATGCAGTAGTTTGCATAACAGTAAATCTTCTATTTTTTGTGAGAATAAAAATTCAAAGTGGTAAGCAAAACAGATGTAAGAGGGGCCTGGGGACGTGACTAATGAACAGAGAAAATGTTATTTTAGTGCCAGGAATGTCTGTCTTGCTTATTCTGGACCCTATTTGGAAATTGGCATCTTCTGAAATTTGTGTGACATTGGCAAAATTGTCAATTTCTGACCACTTTATTGGATACTTGAAATCGGTAAATGGGTGGTTTCCTGTACTCATTCGATAGCAAAAATGGAGTTGTAACAAAATAGTTATGATTTTTGTCAACTAGTACACTGAAATTGGCCGAAAATAGGGCTCAAAGTGATCAAAATCGCTGATGTGTGAACATCGTCGAGTCCACTAACTTCACGAGAGTATAACTCCATAAGTTTTCCATCAAATTTCATGCTTTTGGTGTCATTATGATCGGGAAAAGATTCTCTATCATTTCATAAAAAAATAATTTTATTTTTCCGAAAAATTTTCGACCCTGAGAACGAGTTAAGGAGAGGTCCTCTCAACCCTGAAAGAGGTAAGGAAACATGTCCTAATGTTTCCACCCATAATGGGAATCAAACCACGGGCCTCAGTGTGTGAGCCAAGTGTGCTAGCAATTGAGCTAAAGGACACATTACCTTAAGTGGTTGTGACTTGGACCTGATTAGTTTAGGCCAGTAGGTGACATGGACCTGCTTAGTGTGGGCCGTTAGGCATGTTGCAGTGCTCCTTTTTTCTTATGTTCTTATATATTTTACCTGTGGATCACCAGCGTCCTGTAGTTATAACATCAGATAAGATGTAAGTTAAGTTTAAGGTTGCCTTAAATGTTCTGCCTAGCCATGGGCTTTCTATAAGTATGCCAGTAAAGTCAACTAATCCTATATCACTTGTATATGGAACTTTTCAATAGTAAATATAATTGGTGTCCCGTAGCTCAATTGCTAATGCACTCAGCTCATGCACTGAGGTCCGTATTTCAATTCCGGTATGGGTGAAAACATTAGAATGTGTTTACTTAAGACACCTGTTGTCCTTGTTCAACAGTCAAATAGGTACCTGGGTATTAGCCGACTGGTGTGGGTCATATCCTGGGGACAAAATTTACATAATTTACCTGAAATGCTCTGCATAACAAGGGGCTTTCTATATAGTAGTATGTTACTGATGTCAGCTGCACCTGTATACCTTTTACATGTGCTTGTAGAAATATAGATTATAATTATTGATATTATTTTATTATTATTATTATTATTATTATTATTATTATTAGCAGCATAGTTTGAGGTTTTTAGCCACCCATGGAAGTGCAGTTCACACTGAAAATGAGTTATTAACAGCACGCCAGCATGTTCAATTTAAGTAAAGATTCAATATTAAAAAGATTAAAGATTTTATTTCTTTGCAAAAGTTACAATGTGCAATTACAATTTTGATTTGTTAAATACCAATGGTGGGCACAGTTCCACTAAGCCACTAACTGCTAATAAGTGGAACTTTTTGTTTAACAGATTAGTGTTTTCACTAACTTCGGAAACCGTTAGCGGACCAGTTAGCTTCTGCTAACTTGGAGTCCGGTAAAAACAAAACCATACAGTGGAACTTCTGTTTTCATCTTTAATTCATTCCAGAGTCTGACAAAAACCAAAGCAATGTTTCCCATAAGAAATAATGTAAATCCAATTAATCCATTCCAGACACCCAAAAATATTAACAAAAAATACATTTTATAGAGAATAACTATAGTTTTACATACAGAAAACAATGAGAAATAATTATGAAGCACTAATGAAATGGATAAATGAACATTTAACATCACTTTTACCTTTTTTAAGACTCTTGTTGGTAGTGTGGTAGTGATGGTGGTAGTGGTTGTGATGGCGGTAGAGGGTGGTAGTGATTGTGGTATAGGGCAGTGGTGATGGTGGTAGAGATAACCTCTCCTTCCTCTCCCCTCCTCACTGTCTTCCATATGCAACAAGAGTCTTCAATTAATTAATCCATTCCAGTGGAATTCTGTACTTCAATAATTTCCCTGATATGAACTCTGCGGCTTATTTATCTATCACAGTTCATCTAATATAACATAATAAACAATATAAATAACATAGAAACCTGCTATATAGTCTAGAATGAACAAGATGTCATTATGTAACAGGTGGTGGTGGCCACAACTGCTCCTGGCTTTGTGGTAAACACTGCTTGTGTTGTGTGTGTGTGTGTGTGTGTGTGTGTTAGTTAGTGTGTGTGTAGGCACATGTCGATTAGACACTAGGCTTGTTGTATATGTTAGTTAGTTACCATTTTGTCCTAGGCACATGTCGATTAGACACTAGGCCTGTTGTAGGTGTGTAGGTGTGTAGGTGTGTTGTGTGTGTGTGTGTGTGTGTGTGTGTGTGTGTGTGTGTGTGTGTGTGTGTGTGTGTGTGTGTGTGTGTGTGTGTGTGTGTGTGTGTGTGTGTGTGTGTGTGTGTGTGTGTGTGTGTGTGTGTGTGTGTGTGTGTGTGTGTGTGTGTGTGTGTGGTGTGTGTGTGTGTGTGTGTGTGTGTGTGTGTGTGTGTGTGTGTGTGTGTGTGTGTGTGTGTGTGTGTGTGTGTGTGTGTGTGTGTGTGTGTGTGTGTGTGTGTGTGTGTGTGTGTGTGTGTGTGTGTGTGTGTGTGTGTGTGTGTGTGTGTGTGTGTGTGTGTGTGTGTGTGTGTGTGTGTGTGTGTGTGTGTGTGTGTGTGTGTGTGTGTGTGTGTGTGTGTGTGTGTGTGTGTGTGTGTGTGTGTGTGTGTGTGTGTGTGTGTGTGTGTGTGTATGCATGTATGTGTGGACTCCTAAATGTGCTGCGTCAGGGTCCGGTAGCTGTCAAAATGACATATTACTGGCTGTCAACACCCATGGGGTCCCATGCCTTTCTCTTTCTTCCTCTTTCTTTGTCTCTTTTTCTTTGTCTCTTTTTCTTTTCTTTCTTTTTCTTTCTTCCTCTTTCTTTCTATTTCTTTCTTTTTCTTTCTTCCTCTTTCTTTCTCTCTCTTTCTTTCTTCTGGTATCCTGGGCATTGCTTTAAGTCACAAACTCCTCAAAAACATGAAATTTATCTTCACTGACACTTTCATCTGTGTTAATGATTACTTAGGAAGAGATCCAGATTCACCAGAGAGTCGCATATTTCTTACCGCTAGGCATGCTGAACAAGGACTACTGAAATGGCATTCCCACAGTGCACCACTGGCTCCCCAATTTTTTTTTTTATAGTGTGCACACTGACCATGGAGACCCATTCTTTCACTTGTGGGCCTACCAGCTTTCTCCTGCTTGATCTGAAGTTGCTAGAATTTTGGCGCATTAATACATCAAACACATTGGCTTGTAAGACATATATATACAACTGAAATAGTCAAAGGTTTAATGAGCTGTTTATAATTATAGATTGCATTTCATTTAATACAAATTGTCATTTTTTGTATTAAAATATCAATTTATTGATTTCATTCCTTACTGTACTGTGTACAGAAGTGCTGTATGACCCTGGTAGGTTTAATGCTTAGTTTTGATTATAATAATAATGTACTGTGTACAATAACTATATGAGGTAACTGTAAAATATGAAATGCCAAGCGCAGTGGAACCTCGGCTTACGAGTACCTCCACCATACAAGTTTTTCAGGATACGAGCAGTCGCTCGGTTGATTTTTTGTTTCTGGATACGAGCAGAAATTCTTTATGTGAGCTTCCTCCTCAAACAACTTTTTTTTAGACTCAGGACTACAAATTCGTAAAGCTCTCAAAAACATTGATGAGAAAACAGACAGTTTGACTCTATCTTGATGCGAGGAATAACAGTGGACATGGGAACAGTTATTTGTAGGTTTTCTGTAAATTTTAAATTTGAATTCATTATTACCCTTAATAATTAAAACATCTAGAAAAGGCAATGAGTTATTTTCTTCAAACTCAACAGTGCCTTTTCTAGATGTTTTAATTATTAAGGGTAATAATGAATTCAAATTTAAAATTTACAGAAAACCTACAAATAACTGTTCCTATGTCCACTATTATTCCTCTCATCAAGATAGAGTCAAACTGTCTGTTTTCTCATCAATGTTTTTGAGAGCTTTACGAATTTGTAGTCCTGAGTTCATAGATGAGGAAATATCCAAAATTTATGAAATAGGTAATGATTTAAAATACCCAAGAAATGTAATTGATAAATCTTTTAAAGTTGCTAGAAATACTTTTTACAATCCAAAAAGGGACAACCAGCCTTATTCAACTAAAAATATGTTGGTTCTCCCTTACCATGAAAACTTGGTTGATATGCCTTCTCTTCTTAAGACTTTTAATATTAAAGTTGTATTCAAAAATCTTGATACAGTAAAAAAACTTTTGATAAAGAATTTCCCCCAAAATGCTGATGGATGTGTCTATAAGATTCCTTGTAAAATTTGCGATAAAGTTTATTACGGTCAAACTGGTAAAAATCTCGAACTAAGATTAAAACAACATAAATATAGCATTAGAACTGGACAAGATTCCAATGCTCTATTTATTCATGTAAGAGATTTTAACCATCCAATTGATTTTCAAAAAGTTGAGAAAGTAGTATCAAGCAAGTCCATGGTCGACAGGAATATAATTGAATCTTGTTTCATAAAAAGCAGTTTCTACAATAATATGAATATTTCTTTTGGTTTATATAAATTAGATCCATTTATAATTAATAGAATTTGGGAAGAATTTAATAATATACTGGACAAATAATTTTTAAATTTTCTTGGGTAGAATAGTTTGTGGGGTGAGTTGTGCAAAGGAAATATCCAAGTTGGGTCGGCGCGCGTCAGGTGTTTAACCGTTGTGGGATCTGATAGTGAGGTGCTGGCCAGACCCCTTATATAGCTTCCTTGGATGCTTTACTTTCATAGTTCCTTGATAATGTGAGTAGTCACGAAAGCGCTTGGAATTTCTCTATTCTTTCAGAGTGGTTGTTTTGCATATTCTGAAATCACCTGTTTACTGTGATCTTATTGCATGCATATATATATATATATATATATATATATATATATATATATATATATATATATATATATATATATATATATATATATATATATATATATATATACACACACACACACACACACACACACACACACACACACACACACACACACACACACACACACACACACACACACACACACACACACACACACACACAGGTCTCCCTCAACATTCACGTTTTCAACTTTCACGGGCTTCACACATTCGCGAATTCCCAGCCGCCAAATCATATTTAAGTTTCCCGCCACCTGCGAGTCCCTACTACCCTCAATACAGTGGACCCCCGCATAGCGAACTTAATCCGTGCAAGAGGGCTGGTCGTTATGCGAAATGTTCGCTATGCGAATGAATTTTCCCCATAAGAAATAATGGAAATAAAATTAATCCGTGCAAGACACCCAAAAGTATGAAAAAAAATAAATTTTACCACAAAAAAATGTTAATTTTAGTACACACAAACTGAAAAAGGCATGCACAATTACATGACACTTACTTTTATTGAAGATCTGGTGATGATTGATGGGATGGGAGGAGGGGAGAGAGAGTGTTAGTGTTTAGAAGGGGAATCCCCTTCCATTAGGACTTGAGGTAGCAAGTCCTTTTCTGGGGTTACTTCCCTTCTTCTTTTAATGCCACTAGGACCAGCTTCAGAGTCACTGGACTTCTTTCGCACAACATATCTGTCCATAGTGGCCTGTACCTCTCGTTCCTTTATGATTTGTCTAAAGTGGTTCACAACAGTGTCATTGTAACAGTCACCAGCACGGCTTGCAATAGCTGTGTGAGGGTGATTTTCATCAAAAAAGGTTTGCACTTCAAGCCATTTTGCACACATTTCCTTAATCTTTGAAGTAGGCAATTCCTTCAATTTCTCTCTCCCCTCCTTTGAACCAGTTTCCCCAGGTCTGGCCTCTTGCTCTTGAAGTTGATCTATCAGCTCATCAGTGGTTAGTTCTTCATTGTCCTCCTCCACCAACTCTTCCACATCCTCCCCACTAACCTCCAACCCCAAGGACTTCCCCAATGCCACAATTGATTCCTCAACTGGTATACTATCCTCTCAGGGTTAGCCTCAAACCCTTCAAAATCCCTTTTGTCTACACATTCTGGCCACAGTTTCTTCCAAGCAGAGTTCAAGGTTCTCTTAGTCACTCCCTCCCAAGCCTTACCTATAAGGTTTACACAATTGAGGATATTAAAGTGATCCTTCCAAAACTCTTTTAGAGTCAATCGAGTGTCTGTGGTCACTTCAAAGCACTTTTGAAACAGAGCTTTTGTGTACAGTTTCTTGAAGTTGGAAATGACCTGCTGGTCCATGGGCTGCAGGAGAGGAGTGGTATTAGGAGGCAAAAACTTCACCTTAATGAAGCTCATGTCCCCATAAAGTCGCTCTGCCACGTCTGTAGGATGACCAGGGGCATTGTCTAACACCAGGAGGCACTTAAGGTCTAATTTCTTTTCAGTTAGGTAATCTTTCACATTGGGGGCAAATGCATGGTGTAACCAGTTATAGAAAAATTCCCTAGTGACCCATGCCTTACTGTTTGCCCTCCACAGCACACACAAATTATCCTTGAGGACATTCTTTTGCCTGAACGCTCTGGGAGTTTCAGAGTGATACACTAATAAAGGCTTAACTTTGCAATCACCACTAGCATTGGCACACATCAACAAAGTAAGCCTGTCTTTCATAGGCTTATGTCCTGGGAGTGCCTTTTCCTCCTGAGTAATGTAGGTCCTGCTTGGCATTTTCTTCCAGAACAGGCCTGTTTCATCACAATTAAACACTTGTTCAGGTTTCAGTCCTTCAGTTTCTATGTACTCCTTGAATTCCTGCACATATTTTTCAGCCGCTTTGTGGTCCGAACTGGCAGCCTCACCATGCCGTATCACACTATGGATGCCACTACGCTTCTTAAATCTCTCAAACCAACCTTTGCTGGCCTTAAATTCACTCACATCATCACTAGTTGCAGGCATTTTTTTAATTAAATCGTCATGCAACTTCCTAGCCTTTTCACATATGATCGCTTGAGAGACGCTATCTCCTGCTAGCTGTTTTTCATTTATCCACACCAATAAGAGTCTCTCAACATCTTCCATCACTTGCGATCTTTGTTTCGAAAACACAGTTAAACCTTTGGCAACAACAGCTTCCTTGATTGCCGTTTTCTTGCCCACAATAGAAGCGATGGTTGATTTTGGTTTCTTGTACAACCTGACCAGGTCGGTGATACGCACTCCACTTTCATACTTATCAATGATCTCTTTCTTCATTTCAATGGGTATTCTTACCCTTTGAGGTGTAGGGTTGGCACTAGAAGCTTTCTTGGGGCCCATGGTCACTTATTTTCCAGAAACAGCACCGAAAACACTGTAATAATACGAAATATTCCGAGTGTATGCTTGAATGTTACCGCGGAGGCTGGCTGGTAAACAATGGGACGGGCGGCACATGTGAGGCTGGCTGAGGGCGCACATTGGACGCGTCTCGGACGAAGGTCGCTGAGCGGGTTTTTGTCCACTATGCGGGGCAAAATTTTAGCGAACAAAGCGTTCGCTATGCGGATTGTTCGCTATGCAAGGCGTTCGCTATGCGGGGGTCCACTGTACACGTTATTAATAATATGTACTATTATTATTTATAACATATATGTTATTAAATACATACATGTTACCTACAGTACTCAAAATAGCAAGGGTCACCCCGATCCACAAAGGAGGAGACCAAACAGAGTTGAATAACTATAGGCCAATATCCAACTTACACCCTCTCTCAAAAATCTTCGAAAAATTAATTCATAAACGAATCTACTCCTACCTTATCTCCCAAAACATACTCAACCCCTGCCAATTTGGATTCAGGCCTAATAAAAATACTAATGATGCTATTATACACATGCTAGAACATATATACACTGCAATAGAGAAAAAAGAAGTCCCACTGGGGATCTTCATTGACTTACGTAAAGCTTTTGATACAGTTGACCATGACTTGCTCCACGTAAAATTGTCACACTATGGTATAAGAGGGCACTCCCTCAACTACCTCAAGTCATACCTCAGCAACAGAAGCCAATATGTGTACGCAAATGGGGCAAACTCTTCTGCACAACCAATTACAGTTGGTGTCCCACAGGGAAGTGTCCTTGGCCCTCTTCTCTTTCTCCTATACATAAATGACCTACCAAATGCTTCGCAATTACTCAAACCCACACTATTTGCAGATGACACTACATACGTCTTCTCTCACCCGAGCCCAGTCACGCTAGCCAATACTGTAAATACCGAATTACAGAAAATATCTACCTGGATGAGGACTAACAAACTTACACTAAACATTGACAAAACCTACTTCATTCAGTTTGGTAACAGAGCTACAGATGTCCCTCTTAACATAATGATAAACAGATCACCTATCACAAAGCTAACAGAGGGAAAATTCTTAGGAATCCACCTTGATAATAGACTCAAATTTCATACACATATACAACAAATTTCTAAGAAAATTTCCAAGACTGTAGGCATACTATCGAAGATACGGTACTATGTTCCACAGTCAGCCCTCCTGGCCCTATATCACTCTCTTATTTACCCCTATCTCACCTATGGAATTTGTGCATGGGGCTCAACAACAATTAACCATCTCAGACCACTAATTACCCAACAAAAGGCTGCAGTTAGAATGATAACAAATTCTCACTACAGGCAGCACACTCCACCAATATTCAATACACTAAACCTACTCACCATACAAAACATCCATACTTATTACTGCACCTATTACATACATAGAACACTTAACTCTGATATTAACCCTCCCCTCAAACATCTCCTTGCCAACCTCAACAGAACACATGACCATAACACAAGGCACAGATCACTCTTTGATGTTCCTCGTGTCCATCTCACACTATGCAAAAACTCAATGCACATAAAAGGCCCTAAAATCTGGAATTCATTACCTGTAAATATAAAAGAAACACTACCTGTTTATAAATTCAAGTCTCTTCTCAAAGATCACTTACTCACCCAAAACCAAATAAATACTGAATAACTGAACCTTATAAATTGTATATCTTAAATGTTTCTCACAATTATATCACATAAATGTTAAACCTAAAACCCAATCTAACTTTATTATTTTTTAAATACACTACCTAACAGAATACTCCATTCGACTGAATGTACAACAATGCATGCAACCATATGACCTGTCTTTGTAATACTCACTTGTGCTTTATAGTAATCTGTTTACATTAATGTTTTATCACTGATTTCATCATTGCTTAGTTAATCTTAAGTTAATTTTAAGCCAGCCCGTAATGCTATGCATAGTATAAGTGGCTTTGGCATGCTGCTCTTATCTGTATTTTTTTGTACCTCTGTATGTGTGCTCAAATTTTAATAAATAAATAAATAAATAAATAAATAAATTAGGACAATGTATTTTATGATTATTCATGGTTCAACAAGTTAAGGAAGCAGTATTGTAATATATTTCCCTACAATATATTGGGGCACCAAACATGCACGGTTTTTCAACATTCGCGAAGCTCTTGATTCCCTAACCTTCGCGAATGTGGAGGGAGACCTGTACAGTGGACCCCCGCATAGCGAACTTAATCCGTGCAAGAGGGCTGGCCGTTATGCGAAATGTTCGCTATGCGAATTAATTTTCCCCATAAGAAATAATGGAAATAAAATTAATCCGTGCAAGACACCCAAAAGTATGAAAAAAAAATTTTTTTACCACAAAAAAATGTTAATTTTAGTACACACAAACTGAAAAAGGCATGCACAATTACATGACACTTACTTTTATTGAAGATCTGGTGATGATTGATGGGATGGGAGGAGGGGAGAGAGAGTGTTAGTGTTTAGAAGGGGAATCCCCTTCCATTAAGACTTGAGGTAGCAAGTCCTTTTCTGGGGTTACTTCCCTTCTTCTTTTAATGCCACTAGGACCAGCTTCAGAGTCACTGGACTTCTTTCGCACAACATATCTGTCCATAGTGGCCTGTACCTCTCGTTCCTTTATGATTTGTCTAAAGTGGTTCACAACAGTGTCATTGTAACAGTCACCAGCACGGCTTGCAATAGCTGTGTGAGGGTGATTTTCATCAAAAAAGGTTTGCACTTCAAGCCATTTTGCACACATTTCCTTAATCTTTGAAGTAGGCAATTCCTTCAATTTCTCTCTCCCCTCCTTTGAACCAGTTTCCCCAGGTCTGGCCTCTTGCTCTTGAAGTTGATCTATCAGCTCATCAGTGGTTAGTTCTTCATTGTCCTCCTCCACCAACTCTTCCACATCCTCCCCACTAACCTCCAACCCCAAGGACTTCCCCAATGCCACAATTGATTCCTCAACTGGTATACTCCTCTCAGGGTTAGCCTCAAACCCTTCAAAATCCCTTTTGTCTACACATTCTGGCCACAGTTTCTTCCAAGCAGAGTTCAAGGTTCTCTTAGTCACTCCCTCCCAAGCCTTACCTATAAGGTTTACACAATTGAGGATATTAAAGTGATCCTTCCAAAACTCTTTTAGAGTCAATCGAGTGTCTGTGGTCACTTCAAAGCACTTTTGAAACAGAGCTTTTGTGTACAGTTTCTTGAAGTTGGAAATGACCTGCTGGTCCATGGGCTGCAGGAGAGGAGTGGTATTAGGAGGCAAAAACTTCACCTTAATGAAGCTCATGTCCCCATAAAGTCGCTCTGCCACGTCTGTAGGATGACCAGGGGCATTGTCTAACACCAGGAGGCACTTAAGGTCTAATTTCTTTTCAGTTAGGTAATCTTTCACATTGGGGGCAAATGCATGGTGTAACCAGTTATAGAAAAATTCCCTAGTGACCCATGCCTTACTGTTTGCCCTCCACAGCACACACAAATTATCCTTGAGGACATTCTTTTGCCTGAACGCTCTGGGAGTTTCAGAGTGATACACTAATAAAGGCTTAACTTTGCAATCACCACTAGCATTGGCACACATCAACAAAGTAAGCCTGTCTTTCATAGGCTTATGTCCTGGGAGTGCCTTTTCCTCCTGAGTAATGTAGGTCCTGCTTGGCATTTTCTTCCAGAACAGGCCTGTTTCATCACAATTAAACACTTGTTCAGGTTTCAGTCCTTCAGTTTCTATGTACTCCTTGAATTCATGCACATATTTTTCAGCCGCTTTGTGGTCCGAACTGGCAGCCTCACCATGCCGTATCACACTATGGATGCCACTACGCTTCTTAAATCTCTCAAACCAACCTTTGCTGGCCTTAAATTCACTCACATCATCACTAGTTGCAGGCATTTTTTTAATTAAATCCTCATGCAACTTCCTAGCCTTTTCACATATGATCGCTTGAGAGACGCTATCTCCTGCTAGCTGTTTTTCATTTATCCACACCAATAAGAGTCTCTCAACATCTTCCATCACTTGCGATCTTTGTTTCGAAAACACAGTTAAACCTTTGGCAAGAACAGCTTCCTTGATTGCCGTTTTCTTGCCCACAATAGAAGAGATGGTTGATTTTGGTTTCTTGTACAACCTGACCAGGTCGGTGATACGCACTCTACTTTCATACTTATCAATGATCTCTTTCTTCATTTCTATAGGAATTCTAACCCTTATTGCTGTAGGGTTGGAACTAGAAGCTTTCTTGGGGCCCATGGTCACTTATTTTCCAGAAACAGCACCGAAAACACTGTAATAATACGAAATATTCCGATTGTATGCTTGAATGTTACCGCGGAGGCTGGCTGGTAAACAATGGCACCGGCGGCACATGTGAGGCTGGCTGAGGGCGCACATTGGACGCGTCTCGGACGAAGGCCGCTGAGCGGGTTTTTGTCCACTATGCGGGGCAAAATTTTAGCGATCAAAGCGTCCGCTATGCGGATTGTCCGCTATGCAAGGCGTCCGTTATGCGGGGG
>NW_027200495.1:0-15000 GCF_038502225.1 Cherax quadricarinatus | reverse complement strand
CAATGAAGCACAAGAGTGAGTGAACAATGAAGCACATGGAGTTCCCCAGTGAGTGAACAATGAAGCACATAGAGTTCCCCAGTGAGTGAACAATGAAGCACCAAGAGTTCCCCAGTGAGTGAACAATGAAGCACCAAGAGTTCCCCGGTGAGTGAACAATGAAGCACATAGAGTTCCCCACTGAGTGAACAATGAAGCACATAGAGTTCCCCAGTAGGTGAACAATGAAGCACATAGAGTTCTCCAGTGAGTGAACAATGAAGCACATAGAGTTCTCCAGCGAGTGAACAATGAAGTACATAGAGTTCTCCAGTGAGTGAACAATGAAGCACCAAGAGTTCCCCAGTGAGTTAACAATGAAGCACATAGAGTTCCCCAGTGAGTGAACAATGAAGCACCAAGAGTTCCCCAGTGAGTGAACAATGAAGCACCAAGAGTTCCCCAGTGAGTGAACAATGAAGCACCAAGAGTTCCCCAGTGAGTGAACAATGAAGCACATAGAGTTCTCCAGTGAGTGAACAATGCAGCACACAGAGTTCCCCAGTGAGTGAACAATGAAGCACATAGAGTTCCCCAGTGGGTGAACAATGAAGCACACAGAGTTCCCCAGCGAGTGAACAATGAAGCACATAGAGTTCCCCAGTGGGTGAACAATGAAGCACATAGAGTTCCCCAGTGAGTGAACAATGAAGCACCAAGAGTTAACCAGTGAGTGAACAATGAAGCACCAAGAGTTCCCCAGTAAGTGAACAATGAAGCACCAAGAGTTCCCCAGTGAGTGAACAATGAAGCACATAGAGTTCCCCAGTGAGTGAACAATGAAGCACCAAGAGTTCCCCAGTGAGTGAACAATGAAGCACATAGAGTTCCCCAGTGAGTGAACAATGAAGCACCAAGAGTTTCCCAGTGAGTGAACAATGAAGCACATAGAGTTCCCCAGTGAGTGAACAATGAAGCACCAAGAGTTCCCAGTGAGTGAACAATGAAGCACAAAGAGTTCCCCAGTAAGTGAACAATGAAGCACCAAGAGTTCCCCAGTGAGTGAACAATGAAGCACATAGAGTTCCCCACTGAGTGAACAATGAAGCACATAGAGTTTTCCAGTGAGTGAACAATGCAGCACACAGAGTTCCCCGGCGAGAGAACAATGAAGCACATAGATTTCCCTAGTGGGTGAACAATGAAGCACATAGAGTTCCCCAGTGAGTGAACAATGAAGCACCAAGAGTTAACCAGTGAGTGAACAATGAAGCACCAAGAGTTCCCCAGTAAGTGAACAATGAAGCACCAAGAGTTCCCAGTGAGTGAACAATGAAGCACATAGAGTTCCCCAGTGAGTGAACAATGAAGCACCAAGAGTTCCCCAGTGAGTGAACAATGAAGCACATAGAGTTCCCCAGTGAATGAACAATGAAGCACCAAGAGTTCCCAGTGAGTGAACAATGAAGCAAATAGAATTCCCCAGTGAGTGAACAATGAAGCACCAAGAGTTCCCCAGTGAGTGAACAATGAAGCACCAAGAGTTCCCAGTGAGTGAACAATGAAGCACCAAGAGTTCCCCAGTAAGTGAACAATGAAGCACCAAGAGTTCCCCAGTGAGTGAACATTGAAGCAAATAGAGTTCCCCAGCGAGTTAACAATGAAGCACATAGAGTTCCCCAGTGAGTGAACAATGAAGCACCAAGAGTTCACCAGTGAGTGAACAATGAAGCACATAGAGTTCCCCAGTGAGTGAACAATGAAGCACACAGAGTTCCCCAGTGAGTGAACAATGAAGCACCAAGAGTTCCTCAGTGAGTGAACAATGAAGCACCAAGAGTTCCCCAGTGAGTGAACAATGAAGCACCAAGAGTTCCCCAGTGAGTGAACAATGAAGCGCATAGAGTTCCCCAGTGAGTGAACAATGAAGCACCAAGAGTTCCACAGTGAGTGAACAATGAAGCACCAGGAGTTCCCCAGTAAGTGAACAATGAAGCACCAAGAGTACCCCAATGAGTGAACAATGAAGCACATAGAGTTCCCCAGTGAGTGAACAATGAAGCACATAGAGTTCCAAAGTGTGTGAGAACAATGAAGCACCAAGAGTTCCCCAGTGACTGAACAATGAAGCACCAACAGTTCCCCACTGAGTGAACAATGAAGCACATAGAGTTCCCCAGTGAGTGAACAATGAAGCACATAGAGTTCCCCAGTGAGTGAACAATGAAGCACATAGAGTTGCATAGTGAATGAACAATGAAGCACATGGAGTTCCCCAGTGAGTGAACAATGCAGCACATAGAGTTCCCCAGTGAGGGAACAATGAAGCACCAAGAGTTCCCCAGTGAGTGAACAATGAAGCACCAAGAGTTATCCGGTGAGTGAACAATGAAGCACATAGAGTTCCCCACTGAGTGAACAATGAAGCACATAAAGTTCCCCAGTAGGTGAACAATGAAGCACATAGAGTTCTCCAGTGAGTGAACAATGAAGCACATAGAGATCTCCAGTGAGTGAACAATGCAGCACATAGAGTTCCCCAGTGAGTGAACAATGAAGCACATGGAGTTCCCCAGTGAGTGAACAATGAAGCACATAGAGTTCCCCAGTGAGTGAATAATGAAGCACCAAGAGTTCCCCAGTGAGTGAACAATGAAGCACCAAGAGTTCCCCAGTGAGTGAACAATGAAGCACATAGAGTTCCCCAGTGAGTGAACAATGAAGCACCAAGACTTCCCCAGTGAGTGAACAATGAAGCACATAGAGTTCTCCACTGAGTGAACAATGAAGCACATAGAGTTCTCAAGTGAGTGACCAATGCAGCACAGAGAGTTCCCCATTGAGTGAACAATGAAGCACATAGAGTTCCCCAGTGGGTTAACAATGAAGTACATAGAGTTCCCCAGTGAGTGAACAATGAAGCACCAAGAGTTAACCAATGAGTGAACAATGAAGCACCAAGAGTTCCCCAGTAAGTGAACAATGAAGCACGAAGAGTTCCCCAGTGAGTGAACAATGAAGCACATAGAGTTCCCCAGTGAGTGAACAATGAAGCACCAAGAGTTCCCCAGTGAGTGAACAATGAAGCACATAGAGTTCCCCAGTGAGTGAACAATGAAGCACATAGAGTTCCCCAGTGAGTGAACAATGAAGCACCAAGAGTTCCCCAGTGAGTGAACAATGAAGCACATAGAGTGAGTGAACCACCAGTAAGTGAACAATGAATCACCAAGAGTTCCCAAGTGAGTGAACAATGAAGCACATAGAGTTCCCCAGTGAGTGAACAATGAAGCACATAGAGTTCCCCAGTGAGTGAACAATGAAGCACATAGAGTTCCCCAGTGAGTGAACAATGAAGCACCAAGAGTTCCCCAGTGAGTGAACAATGAAGCACCAAGAGTTCCCCAGTAAGTGAACAATGAAGCACCAAGAGTTCCCCAGTGAGTGAACAATGAAGCACCAAGAGTTCCCCAGTGAGTGAACAATGAAGCACATAGAGTTCCCCAGTGAGTGAACAATGAAGCACCAAGAGTTCCAAAGTGAGTGAACAATGTAGCACCAAGAGTTCCAAGTGAGTGAACAATGAAGCACCAAGAGTTCCCCATTAAGTGAACAATGAAGCACCAAGAGTTCCCCAGTGAGTGAACAATGAAGCACATAGAGTTCCCCAGTGAGTGAACAATGAAGCACACAGAGTTCTCCAGTGAGTGAACAACGCAGCACACAGAGTTCCCCAGTGAGTGAGCAATGAAGCACATAGAGCTCCCCAGTGAGTGAACAATGAAGCACCAAGAGTTCCCAAGTGAGTGAACAATGAAGCACCATGAGTTCCCCAGTAAGTAAACAATGATGCACCAAGAGTTCCCCAATGAGTGAACAATAAAGCACATAGAGTTCGCCAGTGAGTGAACAATGAAGCACATAGAGTTCGCCAGTGAGTGAACAATGAAGCACATAGAGTTTCAAAGTGTGTGTGAACAATGAAGCACCAAGAGTTCCCCAGTGAGTGAACAATGAAGCACCAAGAGTTCCCGAGTGAGTGAACAATGAAGCACATAGAGTTCCCCAGTGAGTGAACAATGAAGCACATAGAGTTCCCCAGTGAGTGAACAATGAAGCACATAGAGTTTCCAAGTAGGTGAACAATGAAGCACCAAGAGTTCCCCAGTGAGTGAACAATGAAGCACATAGAGTTCTCCATTGAGTGAACAATGAAGCACCAAGAGTTTCCCAGTGAGTGAACAATGAAACACATAGAGTTCCCAAGTAAGTGAACAATGAAGCACCAAGAGTTCCCCAGTGAGTGAACAATGAAGCAAATAGAGATCCCCAGTGAGTGAACAATGAAGCACATAGAGTTCCCAAGTGAGTGAACAATGAAGCAGCAAGAGTTCACCAGTGAGTGAACAATGAAGCACATAGAGTTCCCCAGTAAGTGAACAATGAAGCACCAAGAGTTCCCCAGTGAGTGAACAATGAAGCATATAGGGTTCCCCACTGAGTGAACAATGAAGCACATAGAGTTCTCCAGTGAGTGAACAATGCAGCACACAGAGTTCCCCAGTGAGTGAACAATGAAGCACATAGAGTTCCCCAGTGGGTGAACAATGAAGCACATAGAGTTCCCCAGTGAGTGAACAATGAAGCACCAAGAGTTCCCAAGTGAGTGAACAATGAAGCACCAAGAGTTCCCCAGTAAGTGAACAATGAAGCACCAAGAGTTCCCCAGTGAGTGAACAATGAAGCACATAGAGTTCCCCAGTGAGTGAACAATGAAGCACATAGAGTTCCCCAGTGAGTGAACAATGAAGCACATAGAGTTCCCCAGTGAGTGAACAATGAAGCACATAGAGTTCACCAGTGAGTGAACAATGAAGCACCAAGAGTTCCCCAGTAAGTGAACAATGAAGCACCAAGAGTTCCCAGTGAGTGAACAATGAAGCACATAGAGTTTCCAGTTAGTGAACAATGAAGCACCAAGAGTTCCCCAGTGAGTAAACAATGAAGCACATAGAGATCCCCAGTGAGTGAACAATGAAGCACCAAGAGTTCCAAAGTGAGTGAACCAGTGAGTGAACAATGAAGCACCAAGAGTTCCCCAGTGAGTGAACAATGAAGCACATAGAGTTCCCCAGTGAGTGAACAATGAAGCACATAGAGTTCCCCAGTGAGTGAACAATGAAGCACCAAGAGTTCCCCAGTGAGTGAACAATGAAGCACATAGAGTTCCCCAGTGAGTGAACAATGAAGCACCAAGAGTTCCCCAGTGAGTGAACAATGAAGCACCAAGAGTTCCCCAGTGAGTGAACAATGAAGCACACAGAGTTCTCCAGTGAGTGAACAATGCAGAACACAGAGTTCCCCAGTGAGTGAACAACGAAGCGCATAGAGTTCCCCAGTGAGTGAACAATGAAGCACCAAGAGTTCCACAGTGAGTGAACAATGAAGCACTAAAGAGTTCACAGTGAGTGAACAATGAAGCACAAAGAGTTCCCCAGTGAGTGAACAATGAAGCACAAAGAGTTCCCCAGTTAGTGAACAATGAAGCACCAAGAGTTCAAGAGTGAGTGAACAATGAATCACCAAGAGTTCCCCAGTGAGTGAACAATGAAGCACATAGAGCTTCCAAGTGAGTGAACAATGAAGCACCATTCCCAGAGTTCCCCAGTGAGTGAACAATGAAGCACCAAGAGTTCCCATTAGAGTGAACAATGTTCCCCAGTAAGTGAACAATGAAGCACCAAGAGTTCCCCAGTGAGTGAACAATGCAGCACACAGAGTTCCCCAGTGAGTGAACAATGAAGCACATAGAGTTCCCCAGTGGGTGAACAATGAAGCACATAGAGTTCCCCAGTGAGTGAACAATGAAGCACCAAGAGTTCCCGGTGAGTGAACAATGAAGCACCAAGAGTTCCCCAGTAAGTGAACAATGAAGCACCAAGAGTTCCCCAGTGAGTGAACAATGAAGCACATAGAGTTCCTCTCTGAGTGAACAATGAAGCACATAGAGTTCTCCAGTGAGTGAACAATGAAGCACATAGAGTTCCCCAGTGAGTGAACAATGAAGCACACAGAGCTCCCCACTGAGTGAACAATGAAGCACATAGAGTTCCCCAGTGGGTGAACAATGAAGCACATAGAGTTCCCCAGTGAGTGAACAATGAAGCACCAAGAGTTCCCCAGTGAGTGAACAATGAAGCACATAGGGTTCCCCAGTGAGTGAACAATGAAGCACATAGAGTTCCCCAGTGAGTGAACAATGAAGCACATAGAGTTCCCCAGTGAGTGAACAATGAAGCACATAGAGTTTCCAAGTAGGTGAACAATGAAGCACCAAGAGTTCCCCAGTGAGTGAACAATGAAGCACCAAGAGTTCCCCAGTGAGTGAACAATGAAGCAATAAGAGTTTGAGTGAACAATGAAGCCAGTGAGTGAACAATGAAGCACCCCCAGTGAGTGAACAATGAAGCACCCCCCAGTGAGTGAACAATGAAGCACCAAGAGTTCCCCAGTGAGTGAACAATGAAGCACCAAGAGTTCCCCAGTGAGTGAACAATGAAGCACCAAGAGTTCCCCAGTGAGTGAACAATGAAGCACCAAGAGTTCCCCAGTAAGTGAACAATGAAGCACCAAGAGTTCCCCAGTGAGTGAACAATGAAGCACATAGAGTTCCTCACTGAGTGAACAATGAAGCACATAGAGTTCTCCAGTGAGTGAACAATGCAGCACACAGAGTTCCCCACTGAGTGAACAATGAAGCACATAGAGTTCCCCAGTGAGTGAACAATGAAGCACCAAGAGTTCCCCAGTGAGTGAACAATGAAGCACCAAGAGTTCCCCAGTGAGTGAACAATGAAGCACATAGAGTTCCCCAGTGAGTGAACAATGAAGCACCAAGAGTTCCCCAGTGAGTGAACAATGAAGCACATAGAGTTCCCCAGTGAGTGAACAATGAAGCACATAGAGTTCCCCAGTGAGTGAACAATGAAGCACATAGAGTTCCCCAGTGAGTGAACAATGAAGCACATAGAGTTCCCAGTGAGTTAACAATGAAGCACATAGAGTTCCCCAGTGAGTTAACAATGAAGCACATAGAGTTCCCCAGTGAGTGAACAATGAAGCACGTAGAGTTCCCCAGTGAGTTTACAATGAAGCACATAGAGTTCACCAGTGAGTTAACAATGAAGCACATAAAGTTCCCCAGTGAGTGAACAATGAAGAACATAGAGCTCATGGAAGTGTCTATACAACTGACTGCTCGCTGAACATTTAGATTTAACATCGTTTGCACATCTAGCAAACTGTGATAGAAATATTTTTAAGTAAGCTTTAAACCTGGCTACTAAAACACCAATCAGATTGTTAACATTAAAAGTTGCTCCTTAAATGTGTTTACTTAAGTAAATGCTACAACAGGTTATAGATGCATTCAGGCTTTAAAAAGCATTTCTTTACAATGAAATTCATTTTCAGCTCTCCTAAAAATACTGATGATGCTGGACACCGATCAGTGTTGTATGCCTTGTACTATGAGAATCATGGATAGTTGCAGCATAACCATTGAACTTGTGTATAGATCAATCAGTATTTATAATTTGTCTTAGATGCTTATGAAGAGTTACTACGAAGACACAGTTTATTCATCCTTTATTTAGTGGACACTGAGCTCACAGGTAAGTTTTTTTCAAGTTAGGCGAGAGGAATGGATTGGTAAAGTTCACCTGTAAGGGAACGTGTTAAAATTAAAGTTTGCCAAGCTATAAGTGTCTCTGTGTTACCCTGATTATCATTACATCTTCATGCACAAATAACCCGCACTTAGAAGATTGAAACTTATGACAACGTTTCAGTCCGACTTGGACCATTAACCAGTCACACCGGTGACTAGTTAAAGGTTCAAGTTGCACTGAAACACCGTCATACAGTTTCAGTCCAATTACCGGTTATTTACACATTGTTTCAAACAAGGACATTAAAACTTTATTCTGCAAATCTTTATGCCTATCATATCTAGCGATTTCCTCGGGAGTCACGGGACTTGAAGAATAATTTTTCGCCCGAGTGTTCGTAAGCAACTGTCACAAATTACATAACCCTGATGGATTTAAACGCATGTCTAGTGTCTTTCACAGATAATTTAAGCAAGGGATTTCTGGGATATACTTCTGCGGAATTCTTAGAAGACCGTCTTGTCAGATGAATATACTTCCCACGGAAGTGTGCGACGCTCTTATTCTATGTTGATGCTAATCATGCAGGTTCAGTGTGTTCGTATCATTGCATAATTTTACTATCCATTTGGATTCGTGCTTGCTTCTAGACATTTGGTAAGATTTATGGTGGCAGTGTCTGGCTCCATTTTTCAGCATTTTGATACCAAGTTCAGAGTTAAATTCTAGTATTAATGTCACTGACACTGGAAATATGAAGCTCCTTCCTCATATGAAAGAACTTAGCTACTTTCAGATATGTAATTCTATTAAGCATAAGTTCCAAGGCATAGACAATAACGGATCCCTATGAACTTCAGTAACAAGAGATGAAGTTCTGAATGAACAATTATACCTAAAAATTACAAAAAGAATTCAGTGTTTATCTAGCACAGAGTTTGAAAAAAATAAGTATATACCCAGCAGCAAAGGTCCGAAATAAGATGGAAAACACGAGGGATGCAATAATTTCATATCTCCGATTCCTCCATTCCTCTTCCTCAACCCACGAGATACGAGAGGAAGTGTGCGATAAACTAAATGAGAAACAAGAGTGTGAAAAGAACAATTGCTGGACACTCCATTAGCCAACACAATTGTAAAGGAAAAATGTAAGCCACAAACAAGAAATAAGAGATAGAAAAATATTTTTTTATGAATTTGCGATACTCGAAGCATTATTTCCGGACAAAATGTAACCTTATGCAACAAAGGAGCTGCAGCCATAAATCAAACTACTTACTTGCCACTCTCTTTTCCCTGTCTTTCTTCCTTCTTCAGAAAAATAAAGTGGAGAGAATGAAGAATTTCCAGTAAACGTAATCCCAGTATTAAAAAAAAATAACTGAGGGGAAACGTTAAACTACAAGCCATCCTTGTAAAATGAGAAAGATAGTGATAAGAGAGACAGGTATATAACAGGTGTATAACAAAAGAGTGCTCTGCTATACACACTTCACAGACACCGCCGACATATTAATGGAGAAAATGCAAAAAAAAAAAAAAAGTGTTGGGAGGATGATATATATTCATTAGCAAAATAAGTTATATTACCGCAGCTGAAATGATTCACAACACAAACTATACCGTTACTGGAACAATTCACAACTAACACACATTATACCCAGGCTGGAACAATTCACAACTAACACACATTATACCCTGGCTGGAACAATTCACAACTATCACAAACTATACCCTGGCTGGAACAATTCACAACTAACACACATTATACCCTGGCTGGAACAATTCACAACTAACACAAGCTATACCCTGGCTGGAACAATTCACAACTAAGACAAGCTATACCCTGGCTGGAACAATTCACAATTAACACAAACTATACCCAGGCTGGAACAATTCACAATTAATACAAACTATACCCTGGCTGGAACAATTCACAACTAACACACATTATACCCTGGCTGGAACAATTCACAACTAAGACAAACTATACCCTGGCTGGAACAATTCACAACTAACACACATTATACCCTGGCTGGAACAATTCACAACTAACACAAACTATACCCTAGCTGGAACAATTCACAACTAACCCAAACTATACCGTGGCTGGAACAATTCACAAATTACACAAACTATACCGTGGCTGGAACAGTTCACAACTAACACAAACTATACCCTGGCTGGAACAATCTACAACTAACACAAACTATACCGTGGCTGGAAAAGTTCACAACTAGCACAAACTATACCCTGGCTGGAACAACCTATAACTAACACAAACTATGCCCTGGCTGGAACAATTCACAACTAACACAAACTATACCCTGGCTAGAACAATTCACAACTATCACAAACTATACCCTGGCTGGAACAATTGACAACTATCACAAACTATACCCTGGCTGGAACAATTGACAACTATCACAAACTATACCCTGGCTGGAACAATACACAACTATCACAAACTATACCCTGGCTGGAACAATTGACAACTATCACAAACTATACCCTGGCTGGAACAATACACAACTATCACAAACTATACCCTGGCTGGAACAATACACAACTATCACAAACTATACCCTGGCTGGAACAATTCACAACTATCACAAACTATACCCTGGCTGGAACAATTCACAACTATCAGAAACTATACCCTGGCTGGAACAATTGACAACTATCACAAACTATACCCTGGCTGGAACAATTGACAACTATCACAAACTATACCCTGGCTGGAACAATTGACAACTATCACAAACTATACCCTGGCTGGAACAATTCACAACTATCAAAAACTATACCCTGGCTGGAACAATTGAAAACTATCACAAACTATACCCTGGCTGGAACAATTGAAAACTATCACAAACTATACCCTGGCTGGAACTATTCACAAGTAACACAAACTATACCCTGGCTGGAACAATTGACAACTATCACAAAATACCGTGGCTGGAACAATTCACAACTAACACAAACTGTACCCTGGCTGGGACAATTGACAACTATCACAAGTTATACCCTGGCTGGAACAATTCACAACTAACCCAACTATACCGTGGCTGGAACAATTCACAAATTACACAAACTATACCGTGGCTGGAACAGTTCACAACTAACACAAACTATACCCTGGCTGGAACAGTCTACAACTAACACAAACTATACCGTGGCTGGAACAATTCACAACTAGCACAAACTATACCCTGGCTGGAACAACCTATAACTAACACAAACTATGCCCTGGCTGGAACAATTCACAACTATCACAAGCTATACCCTGGCTGGAACAATTCACAACTATCACAAACTATACCCTGGCTGGAACAATTCACAACTAACACAAACTATACCCTGGCTGGAACAATTAATAACTATCACAAACTATACCCTGGCTGGAACAATTCACAACTATCACAAACTATACCCTGGCTGGAACAATTCACAACTATCACAAACTATACCCTGGCTGGAACAATTCACAACTAACACAAACTATACCCTGGCTGGAACAATTCACAACTATCACAAACTATACCCTGGCTGGAACAATTAATAACTATCACAAACTATACCCTGGCTGGAACAATTGACAACTATGACAAACTATACCCTGGCTGGAACAATTCACAACTATCACAAACTATACCCTGGCTGGAACAATTGAAAACTATCACAAACTATACCCTTGCTGGAACAATTCACAACTAACACAAACTGTACCCTGGCTGGAACAATTGACAACTATCACAAAATACCGTGGCTGGAACAATTCACAACTAACACAAACTGTACCCTGGCTGGAACAATTGACAACTATCACAGGCTATACCCTGGCTGGAACAATTCACAACTAACACAAACTGTACCCTGGCTGGAACAATTGACAACTATCACAAACTATTCCCTGGCTGGAACAATTGACAACTATCACAAACTATACCCTGGCTGAAACAATTGACAACTATCACAAACTATACCCTGGCTGGAACAATTGACAACTATCACAAACTATACCCTGGCTGGAACAATTGACAACTATCACAAACTATACCATGGCTGGAACAATTGACAGCTATCACAAACTATACCCTGGCTGGAACAATTGACAACTATCACAAACTATACCCTGGCTGGAACAATTGACAACTATCACAAACTATACCCTGGCTGAAACAATTGACAACTATCACAAACTATACCCTGGCTGGAACAATTGACAACTATCACAAACTATACCCTGGCTGGAACAATTGACAACTATCACAAACTATACCCTGGCTGGAACAATTGACAACTATCACAAACTATACCCTGGCTGGAACAATTGAAAACTAGCACAAACTATACCCTGGCTGCAACAATCGACAACTATCACAAACTATACCCTGGCTGCAACAATCGACAACTATCACAAACTATACCCTGGCTGCAACAATCGACAACTATCACAAACTATACCCTGGCTGGAACAATACACAACTATCACAAACTATACCCTGGCTGCAACAATTCACTTCATCATGGCCCAAGAAAGGTCGCAATGTCCTCTTAAGTTTCCTCTCTCCAAATCAAGAACCAGCTGTGAATATATCAGAATCATGAGAGTTATTATAAAAGATGATGGGCAATATATAATTTCTCTAGCGTGTAAACAATATATATAAAGAACCGAAGTTTGAAAAAGAAAAATAGGATGAAAAATATGTACAATGAAAATATAAATCGCCTCTTTATTTTCTGAAACAACTTTTGCTATTAATTTCTTGTCTATAATTTTAATCAGGTTCTGTTTACTCTGAAGTGCTAATTAAAAAATATTTGTGTCTATTGTAAACATTCTCCATTGATATTTATTATTATTATTATTATTATTATTATTATTATTATTATTATTATTTTTATTTGTGTTGTTATAAATATTTTTATTATTAATGGTGTTGTTATTAATATTATTATTATAATTTTTGTTGTTGTTAGTGGTGGTGCTGTTAGCATTTATTATTATTATTATTATTATTATTATTATTATTATTATTATTATTATTATTATTATTATTATTATTATTATTCGTGTTGTTGAAGATTAGATTAGATTTTGCCACCGAAGTGGCTAGTTTATTGTGCACCCCATATCCATCCTGTGGACGGTAGCGCGAGAGCATGTGGATACACAAAAGGGGGGGGGTCATGTTAATGTTAATACTACTGCTGCTACTACTACTACTACTACTACTACTACTACTACTACCAATAATAATAATAGTAATATTATTATTATTATTATTATATTATTATTATTATTATTATATTATTATTATTATTATTATTATTATTATATTATTATTATTATTATTATTATTATTATTATATTATTATTATTATTATTATTATTATAAATATTACATTATAAAAATTACATAAAAAAAATTAGTCTTCCAAAAAAAAAAATACGTATATTTTAATAACCAATCTTTGTTAAACCGAGAGTTTGTAAACATTGTGGTGAGTATATTCTTGTTGTGTGTGCAGTGAGGGCAAAGGTGCAGGTACACGTGGAGGGATTTATGTCTCAGTTGTCTCACTTTATATTCCCTTAGAGTTTACTTTAATCCCAATATGTCCATGTTTGGGATTAAAGTATTTTTGGTCTGGTGGTAGAAAGGTTACCGAGCAGACATGATGATAAAAATTATGTGATCGATAGGTTTTAAACCCCATTAACCAACCGACCGACCATCTCTTAAATATTTTTCATAACACTTGTTACTGATTAAAAGTAATTAAAAGAGAAGACCGATACTTCTTACATAAAATAAAATGCCAAACACTCGGGCCATAATTGAACAAGATATTTAGGATAAATTGACAAAAAGAAACAGGGTAGAGTCAGTAGAGCGTCTCTTGTGATAATTGCTGCTGTGAGTCTGATTAGCAGACGCTAGTTACGCTTGTTAGCATTTTCGGAGAAACCTGAGCGCTCCGGTAATTAGTTGTCATTAGGCAAGGTGTCAGTCATAATTGGTTGGGATATGTCATGTTGAAAACAATCAGACGACGGAGCAAGTTAGAAAGTGCTCGGTTTTAAATTATTTTGGTCTCAATAATTAGATTTTAATTTATTCTTTAATATTCATTGCATGCATATACATACAGGCATATTAAATTGACACAGAGTATTTCCTGAAATATTCTAGAAAGTTCTGAAGACATCTGGAATTACCTGTTGACAAAACGAGGGCATTTATTCCTACCATTTCATTAGTTAGAAGATTATACATAATAGCTACATACTGTATGATCCACTATTCTAATGTAAATTCCTAAGTCACATGACCTGTTCCCAGCAGTTAGAAACTTAGGGCTGGCTATTAACTATCTCCTAGTTACTCTACCTGATGTTAACTGTAAACTGCTGGGTCTACCCCACCCGTCATCATAAGGTGTGGGGTGTGGGGGAACAGGTAAGCAGTTGACATTCTGCCAGGCTTGCCTCCCTCCCTCATTCAGAGATACACACGAGTGCCACCCACGTTTCCATACTCTGAAAAACCGCTCATTTCTCCTGTTGCTGCCCTTGCAACATTGCACAACTCCTGATGACGGACTGATAAGTGTGAAAGTACTTGACCTTAAGATTTTCAGCCCCTGTGGCTTGTTTTGCATTAGCTTGTTTTGCACTGGGGTTCGAGTCCTTGACTCCAACCCCATGTCATTTAGGCCCGCCTCCTACAGGAATCAAACACCCAGCAGAGCTTGGTGTTTTACAGTGATCCAAGGACATACGGTGGTGTGGGTGCGTCTGAGGTAATACTTTTCTACTCCCTGTTTGGTATACTAGCCTCCACAAGCTTCAAGGTAAAACACCTAGCTCTGCTGGGTGCTTGATTCTTGTGGGATTTAGTGATCCTATGGGTACATATATATATATATATATATATATATATATATATATATATATATATATATATATATATATATATATATATATATATATATGTGTGTGTGTGTGTGTGTGTGTGTGTGTGTGTGTGTGTGTGTGTGTGTGTGTGTGTGCGTGTGTGTCGTGCCGAATAGGCAGAACTTGCGATCTTGGCTTAAATAGCAACGCTTATCTTGCCATATAGGGCAAGCGAAAATCTGTGTATGCAATAATTTCGCCAAAACCATTCTGAACCTAAGGAAAAAAATATATTTCACTGGGTTTGTTTACTATTAAATTATTGTAAACAAATCTAAAATATATTTAGTTGGGTTAGGCTAAAATAAATTGCTCTTGTTATAATAAGGTTAGGTAAGTTTTCTAAGATTCTTTTGGTGCAAAATTAAAAAAATTTACATT
>NW_027200494.1:0-20058 GCF_038502225.1 Cherax quadricarinatus | reverse complement strand
GGCATGTTGCTGCAATGCATCCTCTGTTGCAGGGGGATATCAAAAGTCTTTTGCATACAGTTTATCGGTTTTTGTGGGGCTGTGGTTGCTATTGGCTCACAAGAGCGGTGGTGGAGAAACCAATGCAGCAGGGAGGGTTGGGTCTCTTTTCCCTAGAGACTCGCGTAATGGCGTGTTATGTGAAGCATCGTTTTCTCCAGCTGAGTGGGATGCAGGATGGTTTAATTAAAATGCATAAAGAACTGCACAGGTGGTGGGGGAGAAGGGATTTAATTAGGTGCGAATGTATGCTTCACATGTTATTGCGTGTGATGGACCTGCGGTGTTAAATTATGTACCTTGGAAAGGGTGGGTATGGGGAGAGTCGTGGCGCGAGTAGAGGGAATGTACCCTATGTATGCGTTGAGTGATATTTGGGGGCGGGTTCAACTATTGCATCTGCCTGCTCATGTACGAGAAGTGGTCTTTAAGTTTTTACATGGGATCCTGCCGTCCAGGGTAGTGTTGTATAACAGGTGTTTGGGGGAGGACCGGGGTTGTCCGGCGTGCTGGGCTGATGAGTCCGCTTTTTCGTGTGGTGTATTTCTGTGAGACTTTAGATGTGGTACGTGCGTGGTTCAGTAGGGTTTTGCGCTTGGTGGGGGGGAGGAGGGTTGTCAGCGCTCCGGGCGTTGAGTTTTGATGTAGGCGTGGTTGACGTGCGTGTACAACGTACTGTGTCATATATAGTGGCCGATTATATTTAGGTGTCACGGCTATGAGGCAGGTCGAAGGTAACAGTAGGAGTCGGGTTTTAGCGGGAACGTTGTATAGGACAAAATGTCGAAAGAGAGAGACTTCCCGTCAGGGGTAATCTAACGGGCTGGTCAGCAGTGTCTAATTATGTATGTCAAGTGAGTGAATGTTTGAGTGATCTCGTGTTTTATGTGCGTCTCCTATATGATGGGGACGTCACTATATCTGTTAAGGCTTTCTATATACAGCTTTTAGGAATGTATCGCCGTTATTATTATTATAATCAAAAAGAAGCGCTAAGCCACAAGGGCTATACAGCGCTGCAGGGTAGGGAAGGAAGCAAGGGAATTGGATGGCAGAAGGGAGGGGGGATGATCAGCAGGTTACAGAAAACAGCGGGGCAGGGGATAGTACGGGGGTAGAGGGTAGCAAGAGATTCAAGTAGAAAGGGCTGAAAGTATCAGAATTTGTGAAGTAAGTCAGTCGTTGTCAAAAAGTCAATGAGAGAGTCCGGATGAAAGGTGGGTCCATCAGCGAGAAGGGAAGGTAAAGAGAGAGCAGCAGGGCGAAGACGACGACAGAGGTAAATTCTGCGTGCTCGTTGATAAAGTGGGCAGTCCAACAGAATGTGGCTGACTGATAATGGAGCTTGGCAATTCTCACAGAGAGGAGCAAGACGCCTCTCCATGAGATATCCATGAGTAAGACGAGTATGGCCAATGCGAAGACGGGAGAGAGTAGTCTCCCAACCTCGACACTGGTGATAAGAAGACGGTCAGTAACCTATACTCGGTTTAATAGACTGAAGTTTGTTGCCGAGCATAGTAGACCAACGTTGTTGCCAACGGGTGTGAAGGTGGGAAGATATTACAGCAAAATAGTCCGTACATGGAATACCTCTATAAGAAACTGGTAGGTCATGTACTGCTGACCGCGCAGCAGTGTCTGCCTGTTCATTGCCCTGTACGTCAACATGACTAGGGACCCAACAAAAAACAATATCTTTATGCTTAGTAAAGATGCGGCGTAGCCAAAGTTGGATACGGAGGACTAAGGGGTGAGGTGTATCAAATTTTTGTATAGCCTGTAAAGCACTAAGGGAGTCTGAGACAACCACAAATGATGACACAGGCATAGATGCAATACGGATAAGTGCTGTAAGGATGGCATATAATTCAGCAGTAAAAATACTAGCTGAAGATAGTAAATGCCCTTGTACGACGCTGTCCGGAAACACTGCTGCGAATCCTACGCCGTCAGAAGACTTAGAGCCATCTGTGTACACAGCAATGGCATGAGAATGAGAGTGAAAGTGGTCAAGAAAAAGAGAGCGGGAAGCGACCGTAGACAGTTGGGCTTTCGAGCAAGGGAGGGAGAAAGAACAGACTCGAACAGCTGGAACTTCCCAGGGGGGTAGGGAAAAGTGAGATGCTACATGTACATAGAAAGGTGGTAGTTGAAGAGAAGACAAGAGCGAATGAAGGCGAAGAGAGAAGGGACGGAGTAAGCAGGGGCGGCGAACAAATAAAGAATGTCTACTAATATCAGTGACCATTCTATAAATGGAAGGATTGCGGAGATCATGAGAGCGTACATAGTAGCGCATCACGGCGATCGGATAAGGATGGAACGTTCGCTTCTGCATAGAGGCTTTCGACAGGGGAAGAGCGAAAAGCACCAAGGCATAAACGTAATCCTTGCTGATGAATGGGGTTAAGGCTAGAGAGAGTAGCAGGAGATGCCGCTGAATAGATCTGGTCACCATAATCAAGTTTCGATAAAATAAGGGTGGAATGTAGGTGAAGGAGGGTTCGACGATCAGCTCCCCACGAAAGATGAGCAAGGGTTTTAAGAAGGTTCAGCCGGCTGTGACAAGTTGCCTTCAGAGAGGTAATGTGAGGTTTCCAGGATAACCTACGATCAAAGAGGAGGCCCAGAAACTTGACTGTATCACGTTCAGGGATACGTGAGCCATAGAGGTACAAAGGATGATCGGAGATGACAGAGCGTCTAGTGAAAGTGATTTGGTGGGTTTTAGTGCTGGAAAATTTAAACCCATGTGTGGTGGCCCAATTGGAAACACGGTCGACTGCATGCTGGAGAGAAACTGTAAGGAGGTGACAGTCAGCGCCTGCACAGGCAATAGCGAAGTCATCAACATAGAGTGATGACCAAATATTTGATGGAAGACTAGAGGCCAAATCATTAATAGCAAGGAGAAAAAGTGTTGTGCTCAGAACACATCCCTGGGGGACACCTTCAGCTTGGATAAAGTCCGGGGAGAGCACATTATTAACCCGAACACGGAAATGCCTGTCAGTTAAAAAGTTCTTAAGGAAGGATGGTAGATTGCCTCGAAGGCCTAAGGAGTGGGCTTGGGCTAAAATATTATACCTCCAAGTTGTGTCATATGCCTTCTCAAGGTCAAAAAATATGGCAATAACTGAGTGGTTATTCGCAAAGGCATTACGAACATACGTATCCAAGCGCAGTAAGGGGTCTATGGTAGAACGTCCCTTACGAAAGCCATATTGACGAGTGGAGAGACTGTTGTGTGTCTCTAAATACCACACTAAACGTCTATTTACTAGACGTTCCATTACTTTGCAAACTGCACTGGTAAGAGCAATAGGACGATAGTGGGAGGTTTCATGTCCCGTAGTGCCTGGTTTGCGGAAAGGGAGAACAATGGCGGATTTCCACAGCTGTGGAAGAACTCCTTGTGACCAAATAAGATTGTAAAGGCGTAATAGGACTGCAAGGGCTGACTGATGTAAATGTTGTAGCATACGAATATGAATGTCGTCGGGCCCAGCTGCCGATGATCGACAAGCTGAGAGTGTTGCCTCCAGTTCTTGAAGTGTAAAAGGCACATTATACTGTTCTTCTCTGAGAGAAGAAAAGTCCAAGGGTGCTAACTCTCTGGCAGACTTTGAGGAAAGAAATGAGGGGCATAGATGGAGTCCCTGAGAAATACGGACCAGATGATTGCCAATTTCATTGGCAACATCTAGTGGGTTTGCTATATCAACACCGGCAACCCGCAGAACAGGAGCCGGGTCAGGAGAATATTTACCACTCAGTTTTCGTACTTTTTTCCAGACTGCACTCATAGAGGAAGCAGAGGTGATGGTGGAGACATAATCTCGCCAGCAAGTGCGTTTAGCGTCACGGATGACACGGCGAGCGATCGCACGCTTCTGTTTAAAATCAAGGAGTCGCTCTGTGGTTCTATTGTACCGGTACCTGCCCCATGCAGCGCGTTTCAAACGTACTGCACGAGCACAAGCAGGAGACCACCAAGGCACGCATTTCTGAGAATGCCTGCCCGAAGTTTGGGGTATAGAATGAGAAGCTGCGGTGAAAACGGAGGACGAGAAGAGGTGTAAAAGCTCATCGATGGAGGACGAAGAAGGAACCTCTTTAAAAACAGTCAGGTGTGAGTAAAGGTTCCAATTTGCCCGATTAAATTGCCAGCGTGGGGTGCGAAGAGGTGGCGAATATGAAGGGGAAGTAAGAATGATTGGGAAATGATCACTGTCATGTAAGTCCGGGAGAACAGACCAAGTAAAGTCTAATGCGGCGGAGGAAGAGCAAACTGAGAGATCGATGCAAGAGAGAGTATGAGTCCGAGGATCAAAATGGGTGTGAGTACCTGTATTTAAAACATGGAGGGGGTGGGTGGCAAGAAAAGCCTCTAACTGAATTCCTCGGGAATCACAGTGAGACCCTCCCCAGAGGAAATGGTGGGCATTAAAATCACCAAGTAACAGAATCGGTGGCGGTAATGACGAAACAAGGAAGGCAAAATCCGGAATAGATAATGCCCGAGAAGGAGAGAGATATAAAGAACAGAGCGTATACCACCTATGTAAGTGGATACGGGCTGCTGTGTAATGCAGCGAAGTATGAACAAATAGCTGATGGTACGGAATATCAGTGCGGAGAAGAAGGGCACTTTCATTAAAGGTCCCATCAGGAAAAGGATCTGAAGAATACAATAAATTATAGCCTGAGATGTGAGAAATAACAGCAGAGTGTAATTTTGGTTCCTGTAAGCAAACACCAACAGGGGCAAACTGGGAGAGTAACATCTGAAGCTCACCCCGATTACCCCTGAGGCCGCGTATATTCCACTGTAAAAAGGCCATGATTGGCAATGATAAAGATACTTGAAATCCGCAGGTAAGGGTTCCTACGGACTAGAAGGGTTAGTAAAGTCCACATGCGGAGGCAGTGGAAAATGTTCAAGCAGCGAAGGAACGGTGCGCTGTGAAGAAAGGAGTTGCGCAGATGGAGCAGAGGAGAGAGAAAGAGCGGAAGGTGGATCAGTGTCCATTGATGGTTTGGTCTCTGCAATATATTCAGAGATTGCTTCAAGTGTTTCGGAATTCAGAGATGTCGTATGGGAGACAATATTGGGAATGGTAGGGGGAGGATGAGTAAAGATTGGAACTGTATTGGACTGTACCAAGGTAGGGGGGGGCGAAAGGGTGGAGGGAACTGGAGAAGCGTGGCAGGGGACAGAAGAGACAGGAACCTGGGAGGTGGCAGAAGAGGAAGAAACTTGGGAGGGAACAGGGGAGGAAGGTACATTACGAGGAGGAGGGTGAACCTCTGCACTTGTAACTGAGCCAGTGAGAGGGGAAGAACTAGGGACAGAGACAGGGAGGGTAAAATGAGGAGGTGGAAGATGGGTAGGAGGTGTTACCGGACCTTTTTTTGACTTTTGAGAAGTAGAGGGACGATTGGGAAGAGGTGTCGTACGAGGTCTCGTCGATACTGAGGCTTGTAAGAGAGAACTCGAAGAAGCGAGATTAGACTGAGGCGTTGAAGTAGGGACGTCTGAGCCGAGGACAGCAAAAGGATTAGATACAGGAGTGATTATGGGAGAGGTAACCACAGAGGTGGGTGTAGAAGATGGGATACCAGAAGTGGGGGGACGTTTTGAAACACGGGAATAAGAAACACGTGGGAGTCTCCCTTGGAGGCGGAGATGAGAAACTGCCATGGCATAAGGGAGACCTTCTGTCTCTTTGAGGTAACGGATTTCCCGCTCGTTTAAATAGACCTGACAACGGCGAGAGTACGAAGGGTGAGCCTCATGACAGTTAAGGCAAGAGGGAGATCGATTGCAAGACGTATTAGAATGGTCATCGGCACCACAGACTGGGCATTCGGCGATAGATCTGCAATATTTCGCTGGATGGCCAAATCGCCAGCAATTTCTACACTGTTGTGGTGTAGGGATCACCTTTCGAACTTGTAACCGATGTCCTGCTATATAAACTGAGGATGGGAGTTCTCGGCTGTCAAAAGTTAAACGAGCCACATTGCTAGGGTATCGTCTCCGCCCACGGGCAGGAAGAACGTAAGTGTCTACCTTGAGGATTGGGAGATCTTGGAGTTCCAGCTGTTCTAGAATGTCGGTGCCACATGTCTGGAAATTTTGTTGAACAATGGTATGGGGCAGAATAACGGTACCACTACAAGAATTGAGGGAATGATGTTTTTCAAGGGTGACAGGAACAGTATCTATATGGGAAAGACGAGAGAGCTCACGAGCCTGGGTAGCATTCTGTACGGTAATGATGCGCGTACTGCTCTTAAGAGCATGAAAAGAAATATCTTTACCAACATGGCGTAGGAGTGCCTTGCCAATACTATGGTCAGAAAGATAGGCAGTAGAGGAAGTTGGTCGTAAAGTGAAGAATTTAGTCCACTGTTCAGTCTGAAACTGAGCGTGGAAAGGTAGTGAAGGACGTGTCGATCGTTTCTGAGAAGAACGAGAAGGTGAAGGTGGAGAAGTATCATCAGCAGGTAATTGTCGTTGACGTTTAGGCGTGGGACCAGAGTTGGTCCGACGTGGAACGGGTCGGCGATTTGAAAATTGCCGCACCGTAGAGGGAGAGGCCGGAAGCATAGTCAGAGGAGAGCGAAGGTCTGATAAATCGAAGGAGTCAGTCGAGGCCTCAGTACCTGAAGCGGGTGAGGAAACAGCACCGGCAATAGGTACAGAGGCATGAGGAATGTCTGAAGAGTGGTCCAAAGACGAGGCGGGGTCAGAACGGGGTGCGGTATCAAGAAGGGGCCCGGGGGTACCAGGTTCATGGACTAGGGCTGCCATGGTTAGGTTACTTCTTTCTTTTTGTTTTTAAGAAAAAAAAAGAAAGAAGAAAAGAAAATAAAAATAAAAAAAAGAAAAAAAAAGGGGGGACCGGGGAGGGATAGTTCCTAGGAGGAATGAAAGGGCCAGAAATCTCCCTCCGCGCCCAAGAGGACTCGACACCGCTAGTAGCGCAGATGCAGCATGGAACCCGTGCCATACCCTACCCTTCATGCCAGTAAACCAGCAATCTGGGATAGCAACCTCACATCTGCCGAGCTACCTCGGTGGACAAAAGAGAGGGCGGCCGGATATCCGCCACAAAGCATACCTCCTTCAGCCACCACCCCCGGAATCCGAAAGGTGGCTTCCAGAGATACACCCGTCGCCCAAAAGACACCCAAAGCCACTCCGGGATACCGGAGAGGGATCGGGACATCCCTAGGCAATCCAGATTCCATGGCAAACTACGCCACCGCCAAGAAACCTCAACGGAATGGAATGGACCCCGGTGTCCTTTCCCCTACCTAGGAACTAGCACGACTGTGGGAGAAATCCCAAAGGACAAAAAGAGGAAGGGCAAAAGGGAGGAGTGGGGAGGAGGAGGAGGAAAGGAAAAAGGGGAGGATGGGGAGGATGGGATAGGGGAGGGGAGATTGGGGGGTAATTAGGTTCGGTCTGAGGAAGAAGACCGATAGGTCTAATTCCTCAGACCAAGAGCCTCTTCACCACGCCAAGGAGCCCCCCTTGAAGAGGTGTATCGCCGTTGTTTTTATGCCTCGATACGAGTCAGATGGAGTAAATATGTATTATGGTGTGCTTCTCGCACTGTTGATTTCGTTTCTTATTATCCAGCTTGTACTTGATGTTCTGTTAAATTGAGGTTTATATATATATATATATATATATATATATATATATATATATATATATATATATATATATATATATATATATATATATGCAAGGAATTCGCAAGAGCAGGCAAAATATACACAAACATTGATCTCTGGCTGAAGGAGACTCGAACCTACGAACCTTGGAACAAGGTATATCTATACATATAGGTTGAGCTATATATGGTAGCAATATTATTGAATGTTTTAACACTTATAAGTGTATAAGTTACACATGTAGCACCTGCATGTGTTTCTTTAATTTTCGTTTTATTTTTATTTGAGATATCACATCTTACTCTATGGTTTCATTATTTCTTTTGGATGTTTTTATTGTAACTTACAGGTTTATCCTGTTCCAACTTTTTGTATAAACCTTTTCTTAGGCCATTGCTAATATCTCGTTCAGTTGCCTAAATTAATGTTTGAGTATTGTTGTGATCTTTTATTCTTGTGATTTGATGGTATATAGCCCAGCTGTATTACCATGATGTATAATACATCATATGATTGTGTGTGTGTAGTTTGTATGTGTCACAATTTGTTTTTATACAGCCATTATAACTCGCAAACCTCCAAGTGCTTTCAGTACAATTTTGTTCATAACTCTGTAATGTTGTCTTCTTCTCTTATCTTTATATAACCACTTTATTTATATTGTTTTAAATAAGATATAAAAAATTAAACTTAATACTTAAAAGCTCTATGAAGTTATTTTAATGCTCTATAAAGTTATTTTAATGCTCTATTCAGTTATTTTAATGCTCTACAAAGATATTTTAATGCTCTATAAAGTTATTTTAATGCTCTATAAAGTTATTTTAATGCTCTACAAATTTATTTTAATGCTCTATAAAGTTATTTTAATGCTCTATAAAGTTATTTTAATGCTCTAGAAAGTTATTTTAATGCTCTATAAAGTTATTTTAGTGCTCTATAAAGTTATTTTTATGCTCTATAAAGTTATTTTAATGCTCTACAAAGTTATTTTAATTCTCTACAAAGTTATTTTACAGCTCTATAAAGGTATTTTACAGCTCTGCAAAGTTATTTTAATGCTCCATAAAGTTATTTTAATGCTCTATAAAGTTATTTTAATGTTCTATAAGTTATTTTAATGCTCTATAAGTTATTTTAATGCTCTACAAAGTTATTTTAATGCTCTATAAGTTATTTTAATGCTCTACAAAGTTATTTTACAGCTCTATAAAGTTATTTTACAGCTCGATAAAGATATTTTATAGCCCTGCAAAGTTATTCTGAAGCTCTATAAAGTTATTTTACAGCTCTACAAAGTTATTTTACAGCTCTATAAAGTTATTTTACAGCTCTATAAAGTTATTTTACAGCTCTATAAAGTTATTTTACAGCTCGATAAAGTCCTTACTACAAAATGGATATTAATTCATTGGAGAACATTTAGTGAAGGATGACTAAGGGTTTAAATAACATAAATGCCTTTTTAACCATTAAATGGAATTTTAGAGTAAATTATATAATATAGGTATTAACCATTATATATTCTAGTTTAATTTTTCTGCTTTAAAAATAAAAAAAATGGAAAAGTGTGTTACTCCAGAATTAATACAAATAAAAATTGTAATATCAAACCTGGAACATTAAAAAAATTATCGTTAAAATTTCTTGGAAAACTACTATGGCTGAACGTCTGAAAACGTCTGAAAACGTCTGAAAACGTCTGAAAACGTCTGAAAACGTCTGAAAACGTCTGGAAACGTCTGAAAACGTCTGGAAACGTCTGGAAAGGCCAGAAAACGTCAGAAAAAGCATTTTCCAGCCATGACACAGATGCCAACTATTTAAAGCCTCTCTTCCACGTTTTTATATATTGTCAAATTTACACCTACCCGGTCTAAACTTAAAGTAAATCAATCTTTTTCATAAAATGCATCAGCCATTAACTGAAGCCGTTCAAACGAGGCCATTTCCCGGAGGAGGGAAATGTTACGCCCTTTGTTTACCGTTTTTAAAGGGCCAGTTGTTCGATATATAATTTCAGCTTTTTCACTTATTATATTATTGGTATCCTTATTAGTAGCTAAGATAAGGAAACTTTGCTGCATGATATTATCTGGTTATAATTTGTTTAATTTGTTTAACTTTGTACACAGGAGGTTTAAATAGTGTAAACTGCTGGTGCTACGTATTTTTTTTTTTTTTTTTTTTTTATATTTTTATTAGAAACCTTACAAAAGTACAATGGATGCATAATAAAGTACAGAAATACAAAACATTCTTTTGTTCTACTAGTACCAGGTTATTCCTTGCGGGAACAAGTATTATAACATCTTGTTATAGCAAAACAATACACGCTAAGACAATCCTCACTAAAGTTTATCAGTCATTAATAGTTGCCGCCGGCCATTGTACCCAAAGAAAACACACCAAAAAGAAACTTTACATAGTTTAACAATATAAAATGAATACCTGACATGTCCTATTACAACAAAAACATCATACAAATGTACAACATCACAAGATTAACCAAAACTACCATAACCAATACAAAACAAAACAAAACCCTAACATACCCGCTATGACAGGGTACAGATTATTGGTTAAGTTATGGTACATTAGATCCTAACCAATAGGAACCCGGAAGGAACATATGATTCCTTTCACTACAATCATAGAGAAACAGTATTTTACTATTATTAACATGTTAACCCTCTAATACAATAAAGCTGATACAGAAAACAGAACAACATGCATGTAAAATACAATAATAAAAGAATCCAAAACAAGTATTTATAACAAACCTCGGCACATTAAAGGGTTTATGACCAAACCCTATACATAATTATACCTCCCACATATGTATATAACCCGAAAATCTTGTCCAGAAGACTGTTTGTTTAACCCCATAAAAACATGATAAGACCCAAAACCTATACATACACTTAAATTTTTTCACATAGAACCTTCATCTGACAATAAAAGTTAAACATAAGACAAGAGAAGTAATAAGGATAAGGCTGCTGTAATTTGCCAGTCCCAAAAGAACTGAAACGTATCTCAGAAAATTTTGTGTTGATACCAACGTGCCAATCTAATTACTTAAAAACGAGATCCTAAGGGCTCGGTATCCTGGCTTTCAAGGAAATTTTAAACCCAGTGAACATAACCATCAGGCTTAGAAAAGTAACCCTGGAAACCACACTTATATCTCACTATGACAAAACATTCACGTGAAACATGGCGTACCATCCATACCTAATTCTCACTACCTTCCTCTTACACACTACATCAGTTCCAGAGAAAACCAAAAAACAACCCCCCCCCCTTTACATCCCCCCATAAGGAGACCACTCCTTTGTCCATCCTCAGGGACCCCGCCTAAGGGAACCCACAGTGAGGTTCCTATAACCTTCCGGGAAACTTTTTTCCCAGGACGCCCCATAAACCAGCCTATTCCTACACTTCGTCCTATAGAATCTAGCCGCCAATGCTTTTATCCTCATATCACCCCTTAATCCCCTCATTCCCCATGAAATGTCCAGATAATCCACTATGATATACATTATAGCCCTCCCAACATCCCTAGGCACTCCCCTTACATCTAGTAGTAAAGCCCTTAAAAGCGGCAAACGACCCCCCCCCCAACAGTTTGATAACCCCACCCATCCATGATCTCACCCCCTCCAAGGAGGTACAAAAGAAGACCACATGAAACGCCGTTTCAACATCACCACAAAACTGACAACAAGCCTCTTCCACAAACCCCATACTACGTAACACCTCCTTGGAAGCCAGAATCCCCATGATAAACCTATATACTAATTCTCTTACTCTAGCCGGTATCCGAAGCTTACTAAAATCTTTCCAAATAACCCCCCAATCATACGTTGGATACACGGCTACCCCTTGCATAATTCCTTGACCTTTCACTACCCTCACCAACCGTTTCACTTTGATTTTATCCACCTGTTGCACTGTCAATAAAAATCTCAACATATCTTCACAAACCCTCAAGTCCTTCCCACTCCACCATTTACGTGCTTCCTCCATAACTCTTCCTACTTTAGCGCCCCTCACACCCCCTTCCCTCATATACCTCCACTTGATATATACAGCCATTACTCTCAGTCCTAAAGGCAACAAACCTAAACCCCCTCTCCGAACATCCGTCATAACTACCTCCTTACTTAACCATGCCCTCCCAAATCCCCACACAAACTTCAGCACCCTCCTTTGCATTTCCACAATATCTCGTACCTCTAAGGGAAAAACCTCTGCCACCCCCCATACCTTGCTATAGACAAGTGAATTTACCACCACTACCCTCTGATGTAAAGCTAAGTCCCTCGCACTTAAACCTCCTAGTCTACTTAAAACCTTACCCATGACAGACTCCGAATTTACCCTTCTGCATGCCTGCTCTTCCGCCAAATACCATATCCCACATACCTTGATTCTGTCAACCACTGTCCATCCGAACCCCATCCCCAAGCCCCCCCCCTATCCAATTACCGACCTCTAGTAACCTTGATTTCACCGTATTAACTCTCATTCCGGTCTTCATACCAAACATCTGAATCACTCTACCCACCCTCCTTAACTCCTCCTTACCCCTTAGCAAAACAGTAGTATCATCCACATACCCAACGATGCCCCCTTTGCACCCCCCTTCGATCTCCTGATTGTTCATCACCCTCTCAACAGACTCATAAAAAGGATTCTGCACACACGCAAAGAGCAGCTGTGACATCGGACAGCCCTGCCTCAAACCTCTCTCCATTGGTACACTTTCACCCAACCTCCTATTGACCTGTACCCTCACCTCTGACCCATCATACAGAGTGTTCACCCACCTCACTACCCCCTCCCGAAACCCCAACCTCTCTAAGCAAACCCCTAAGAAAACTCTGTCCACGCAATCATAAGCATTCACCCAATCTAAACCTAGTATTCCCCCTCCCGTACATCTCTCTAGAAAATCCCTAATCAAACCATGTCCATCCCTCATCCTTCTTCCCGGAATTCCCAACTGTCCCCTGTGTAACACTAAACCCAACACTTTCCTCATTTTGTTGCCCAAAACCTTAGCAAAAATCTTGTAATCCGAGCACATTAACGTAATCGCACGGTAATCATTCAAAACTCGGCATTCCTTCTTTTTGGGCACTAAAACCGTGACACCCGTTCTTTGTGATTTCCCCATCCTTCCACTACTTAACATACAACTCAAAACCCCCACCAGACAATGCCGTACACTCCCCCAATGATACCTATAAAAATCGTTTGGTATTCCCTCTATGCCTGGGGTTTTACCCTGGCACATCCCAAAAACTGCCTCCTCTACCTCCTCTACAGTAATACTACCCTTGATTCTGTCACTGTCCTGCTCACTTAATACCCTATTAAACCCTTCATCCCCAAACCGTCTCTCACCCACTCCCCCGCCAACCCTCCTCCACTTCTTCCTAAACCAAAAATCTGCATACAAACTAATATTTTCCGTGGTGGATAGGCCTTGACCCTCCTCAAAGCCACCCCCCCCTGTACCTGCCTCAATATACGCCAAGGTGGTCTTCGCCTGCCGTTCCTTAAACCTCCTTAATACAAAACCCGATGGCCTATCCCCCCTTAAAACATCCTCCAACCCTGCCCTAACTCGAATTGCCTCAAATTTTTCATTGTGAATTTCCGCCAACCTATTTCGCAAACGTTCCATGTCCTCACTCCGCCCCACCCGTTCCTCTGCATAACAGTCATTTAACTGACCCTCAAGATAATTTTGTAGTCCATAGCTCCACCTCGCCATCTCCTTACCCCGTACTTTAAAAAATTTCGCGATTTCAACTTTAGCCCTCATTTCCCACCAATCCAGCAAATCCATTTCCATATTCCTAGTCTCCCAAAAGGATTTCCACCAATCTTCAAACCCTGTAGGGTCACCCTCGCCCCTAAGTAGCCTCACATTTAATTTCCAGTATCCTGCATAAACTTTCACTATGCCATCAACCCTCAAATCTGCTATAACAGCACGATGATCAGAAAAACCCACATCGATAGTCCTCACCCTCTCCACACCTATGCCCTGCCTAACATAAATCCTATCTAACCGTGCCTCATATCCCCTACGAATAAAAGTGTGCTCCACTCCATATCCCCTACTTCCCACCACATCTACCACTCCAACATCTCGCAAAACATCCCGCAGAACCCCCAAAACACAACCCTCCCCCCTCGGAACCACATCACCATTCCTAATGACACAATTCCAATCCCCACCAATCACCGTAAAAGCAGGTAAACCTCGCAAGTGATATACCAGAACCTCGCGCACAAAATCCACCTTCACTCTAGCGTTACTAGTTGCTGGCATGTACACACCTACAAAACTAACCCTCCTGGCCCCCCAAAACCCATCCACCCTGACAACCCTCCCACCCCCCCCCTCCTCCCAACCCAGGATACGCAAAGGACTGGTCTCCTTTACCGCCACAGCCACACCTCCTTTCAACCTCAAAGCATCACATGTAAACAACCTATAACCTTTCAACAACAGCTCACATCCTAACCTATGGTTATGTTCCTGCAAAAAGCAGACATCAATACTAAATCTCCTCAAAACCCACTCTAACCATACCCTCTTGACCTCGGTTTTAAGACCGTTTACATTGAAAGTTACACACCTGAATTTTACAAGAATGGCGGCTTACCCCTATGCCGCTGAGGCTTACTTGGTCCTCCTTTCATAGGTTTCGGTTCTTCTCTATCAATCCCTCGTTCCTGCCCTCCAACCCCTCCCTGTCCCTTCCCGCCTAGCTTTCCACTGCCCCCCCCTCCTCCCGAACTTGCCTTTGCTACCACAGCTGCCCACATCTTCTTCCCAGGCCTCTGCGCTGGTGTGAAGACTTCGTCCATGTCTGATGCCCCCGCTGATCTCTTGCGGGAGCTACCCTCTACACACATTTCTTCTGCAACCACATCTTCTTGATGGACATCCACCACCACATTACTCTCCTTTCGAACCTCACTCAAGTCTTCCTTACCCTGCTTCTGTTCATCCATCACCTTGTCATCACCTGACCTCACCTCACTTTCCACACCATGCTCCGACTCTTCCAAAAAATCCTTCAGCACAGCCTCCAAAAACCCGTCCTGAGCTGACTCTGCAGTACCTAACGGTCTGTCTGACAGCGATATTCCCTCCCCCCCCGTTTCCACTGGTAGTGTAACACACGTCTCCAAAACCACCTCTGCCCTGTCGACCTCCTCACTCCATAGACCTGTACCCCGTCTTTCCACTTCACCCGTCATAACGTCCGCGGCTTCTAATGGCGTATCCACAGAAGCTGTCTCCTGACGCCTAGGGCCCTGTCTCCTGGGGCATTGTGCCACCATGTGCTCATAAGAGTCACATAAACGGCACGTCTTCCTCTGCCCCGCATAGTGTACAAAAACCTGTGTTCTATGGTTATGCAAAGTAACATATGATGGTATCGGCCTCCTCAGGGTCATTTTCAGTGTGAAGGATCCTTCCGGCATCCCCTCATAAGGGCCGTCCCTCCACATTCCCATGCTCGTCGAGTGTACAGTTCCATAACCACTGAACACCTCTTGTAGGCTGTATGCTGTTGCCTCAAAAGGTACATTCCTTACCTTCACCCAAGTAAAATACTGAGACACATCATGTAAGCATACTTCCACTGCCGAATTGATACTCATCCGTCTTTCTTGAAATTCGTCTACGATGGTAGAGTAGAAGTCAGCCCTCATGAACTTCACGAAGACCCTTGACATTCCGTTCAGTGCCACACCATACAGCTCTTCATTGGGGATGCCATAACAGTCCCTGATAATGCTTGGCAGGAGAACGTTCATCGTGTCGTTGCTTAAAGATCCTCTAACCAGCTGAATGCAGACAGTATTTATGCGCCGGTACAGTCGGTCCGCCATCTTGGTGCTAATGCTATGTTTTCCTCACCAGGTGGCGTGCAAGAGAACCTGTAGAAGCGTCCTCTCTCCCCGCAGGTCGAGAGACGAATGAATTTTGTTTACCTTTGTACACAGGAGGTTTAAATAGTGTAAACTGCTGGTGCTGCGTATTTAAGCACCAGCAGACAATTTGAGCAACTCAACCCCTACTCAGACAGAGTTTTTGTTTTTTTTATATTTTATTTAAAACAGTACAACGTGAAATAAAAAAAAAAGGGTTATGGAATCAGTTCTTCCACAAAATTTCATAATTCCTTTGGTAGAATACATTGGGAAGTCTATGTATGTACACGAATTGTTCCACCCCCCCCCGTGTTATTATATCCCTATCATAAGTTATATAATGGAACACTAGATTTCACATTTATCTACAAAATTCATACCATATACATTATTATACTTATGCAAAGAACCCTAGACCTACCATATGCATTAGTGCCTCACTTTTCATGTTATTTATGTTTTCAGTACCACTCAGTACACCTGCACTCCTGCCTGCTTAAGCGAAAAACCCCTTGTCGTCCTATAATTCGTGCGCAATACGCGCCTCACAATGATGTCACTGATATATTATACATATACTTAAGTATGCATACACATGTGATAACAAGATTAATAGTGTATGTACTCATTTACCTTTATATCCAACTCATCTCCATTCACAACTCATGCTGATAACTAAGCTTTCAATCTAAGCCTTGATTGTGTAACATCCAGACAGTTCTGTGCTCACTCTAACCACCCCATGGGGTTTAAGTGTGCTCCGTCTTATATCGTCCATCCACAATTGGCACTCGTTACATATGCAATTTACAAACCACTTGAGAAAACATTACCTACAATACACTAATATGAAACTACAAATACATCTTCTAAACATTTACCTTAGCAGGTACTACACTTGCATATATGATAAGCGACTGTCACACTCAGACATTTGGGATATACAAATCCAATGATGCACTTTGTAAGGATTATATGGCTAATACACCGTATCCTGTCACCCATTTCCTGGGTCTGATCATACCTGCCCTCACACACAAGTGTAATACTTGCGCATACATGAAAGTATATTCCCATTTAACAATGCACGTATTACTTACACTCACACACCTGCATATGATGTCAATGTTTGTATTCATCATTAATCCTATTATACCAGAGTATAACACATTAACTTAATACAGTGATGATTTTTAAGCCTTGAACTATTCTTCACCCCTCACACTTTTCCTTCATACCATCCTATATTCATGCTGACTTCACATTTACTTACCCAATCACCACCACACACCACTGGGAGGGAGGCGAGCCCATTGTATCCCATTAACCTACAGATTCCATAAGTCACGCAGTTGAAATTCCCGGTAACTCTCCGTAAACTCCGTGTTCCATCCCCTTCCATATACTTCCTTATTGCGACATTTAGTTCTCTAAAAAGTAGCTGCTAACACTTTAATCCTTTCACTCCCACCTACTTCTCTCATTGCCCATGAAGTGTACACAAAATCAGTCACTATATATGCCATCGTATTTTTAACCTGCGTACCCACCCCATTAATGTCCAAACTTAACACTCTCAACACCTGCAACCCCCCCCTCCCATAAAACGAATAACCCGCCCTAACCATTCCCTGACTCTCCCTATGCTTTCACAAAAATACACTACATGAAAAATGGATTCCAAATCACCACACGCTCGGCATTCCCCTCCTTCCCGGAGCTTGCGATTGTATAAGACAGTCCTGACGGCAAAATCCCGTATAAAAATCTATACATTACCTCGCGTACCCCCGGCATGATGCGCAACTTCCGGAGACGTTCCCATATGTCGCGCCAGGCATACATCGGGCATGCTCCTTCCACGGCCGCTACCTCCAACCCCCTCCCCCCCACTCTCTCGATGACACGCAGCTTAATTCTATTTGGATTTCTCGCCACCATCAAAATTCGCAGCATCGCCTCCCCTACTCTTAATTCCTTCCCAGTCCACCACCGCTTTATGTCCTCATACACTTTCTCAATCCTTCTCCCATTTTCCCCACCCTCTCGTAGAAAACTCCGTTTCACATAAATACTCATAATTCTTCGTTCCAGTGGTATGAGTCCCAGCCCACCATGGCCAATCGGCAGAATGATTACCCCTCTGCTTAACCATTCACAGCCTGATCCCCAAATAAAACGAAATACCCCACGCAACAATTTCGTAACCTCTCGACTCAATAATGGATACATTGCCACCACATGCCATAATTTACTATATAAAAGCACGTTTGTCACGATTACCCGTTGGTGCAACGTGAGATGTGCAGACCTCAAACTTCCAATTCGTTTTAATACACTATCTACAACCCACACTGAGTTCACCTCACGTGCCATCATTGGCTCACGAGCATACACAATCCCGCATATTTTAAGTTGGTCGACCACATCCCACTTACCCCTCATACTCCCATTCATTTGATCCCAATTTCCAACCGCCATGAACTTAGTCTTCTTGGCATTAATTCTCATTCCAGTTGCTTCACCAAAAATATTTACGATTCCCTCCACCTGCAATAAATCAACATTATCTCCTACCAAGACTGTAGTATCATCAACATAACCCACAATACCCGTCCACCCATCTCTCTCATAACCCCCCAAACCCCCCAAAAAACTAGCCCGCACCGCCCTATAGAAAGGATCCTGAAAACACGCAAACAATAATTGTGATATGGGACAGCCTTGCCTTAAGCCCCTGCCCATCTGAACCGGAACACCTACCCGACCACTGACCTGTACACGCGTAATCGCCCCCTTATATAAGGTCTGAGCCCAAGTGATGATTTCATCCCCAAAACCCTGCCAACGCATGAACTGTCATAATGCACTTCTTTCAACGCTATCATATGCAGTGGCCCAATCTAAAGCGAAGATCCCCCCCCTCCCACTAACTGTCTCCTTTCTATGAATCCTCGAATCATCCCATGCCCATCGAACATGGACCTGCCTGGTATCCCATATTGTCCCCTATCTATAACTTTTTCTAGTACCTTTTTCAGTCTATTCCCCAGTAACCTCGCAAACAACTTATAATCTCCACACATAAGCGAAATGGCCCTATAGTCCATAATCGTTGATGGATTCCCTTTTGGCACCAAAACCACCACTGCCGTCCGTTGCAATTCTCCCATAACCCCGTCAGTCTTTAAGATGTTAATTAACCGAACTAGAAACCCCTTTATCACATCCCAATTCATCACATAGAAATCATTTGGCATCCCATCAATACCAGGAGCTTTACCTAAGCTCGCCCCTGCCAGAGCCTGCCATATTTCACACTCTGTAATAGGCCCTTCCAATGCTTCTCTATCTTGCGTACTAAGCCGACACTGCATATTGTTACCGAATTCCCGTATTGCCATATTACTTATCCCAACCCTAGACATGAAATACCTAAACCAAGAATCTATATACCCGCTCATGCCCTCCGTTGTCACCAACACTTGACCTTCAAGATAACCTTCTCTCCCTTTGTGCACTGTTAACCCCATCATCTCCGTGGCTGCCCTCCTCTGCTGCTGGCCCCTTAACGCACACGCTGAAGGCCGATCCCCGTAGAGAACCTCCTCCAAACCTCCAGCCACACGTGCACCATCAAATCGATCATTATGCAAACCCTTTATACATTGCTTTAAATCCTCTATTTCATCCACAGGGTATCTCGCACCATCACCCGCATAACAATGGCGTAACTGTTCTTCAAAATACCCCTGAAGCCCATACAACAGTTGATTACTTTCCCTCCCCAACCGAACATAATAATCCTGAATACGTTTCTTAGCCACCACATCCAACCACCTAACCAATTCACCATCTCCAGGAGCCCCCGCTATCAAACCCTCCCAAAAAGACTCAAAAGATTTTCTATTTTCCTCCCCTTTTAACAATTTAACATTCAATTTCCAATAACTACGACCCCTCTTAGGTAAACCTTCCCACCCTGCGTCCACGAGAACCCCTCTATGATCAGAAAACACCACATCTATGATACGCACACTATTAACTACGATGTTGCGCGGCACGTATACCCTATGAAGTCGCACTGCATATCCTCGACGTACAAAGGTATGCTCAACCTCTCCCCTCCCACCACATCCATTACTCCCACCCCTGACATTAAATCTCCCAATACCCCTGAAAAGTACCCACTTCCCCGAGGCTCTACATCCTTACGCCGGATCACACAATTCCAATCCCCGCCTACAATAGCTACTTCAGGGAGTGACCTCAAATAATAAATTAACACCTCTTTCGCAAAGGTAGCTTTTACACGCCCATCATTCTCGGCTGGACCATACACACACACAAATG
>NW_027200493.1:0-20085 GCF_038502225.1 Cherax quadricarinatus | reverse complement strand
TCGATCACTTTACCCAGGACCTTTTTTATTCTGTTAGCTAAAATTCTTGCAAAAATCTTATAATCACCACACAATAACGAAATAGCACGATAGTCTTTAACTGTTAATGGCTCACCTTTAGGCACTAAAACGACCACAGCCATCCGCTGCTGTGCCCCTAAAACCCGATCCCGCTTAATGATATTGAATAATCTTACCAAAAATTCTTTTAAAACGCTCCAATTTTGGAGATAAAAGTCACTGGGCAACCCATCAATTCCTGGTGCCTTTCCTAATTGCGCCCCGGATAAAGCTACCCATGTCTCGCACTCCGTTATCGGCCCTTCCAAAACGAATCGATCATGCTCTGTCAACTCACACTGCACAAACCTTCCAATTGACTGTAATGCTATTTCACTTATTCCCACACTTTGCGTTTTCAACTTAACCCAAGCATCAATATACCCACTCATACCCTCAGTCGTCGTCAACACCTGGTCCACTTTATACCCTTGCATACCTACCTGAACATTCAACCCCATTAACTCCATTGCCTTGCGACGTGTGTGTTGACTCCGCAACACACACGCCGACGGCCGATCTCCCCACAAAACCTCCTCAATCCCGCCCTTAAGCCTTTCCCCATCAAACCTCTCATTTTGTAAATTCCGGATATTTTCCTTCAAACTTTCAATTTCAATAACAGGATAATTAGCATTAATGTGTGCATAACAGTCGCGCAACTGCCCCTCTAAATATTTTTGAAAACCGTATTGTAACTGATTATATCTCTTCCCTCGATTAATATAATATTCCTTGATACGTTTTTTAGCTATTGTTTCCCACCAATTAACCATGGCAACATCCCCTGGTGCTTCTACCACTAAACGATCCCACATATGTCCAAAAGACAAAAGACTATCCTCTTCCTTTAATAACTTACATTCAATTTCCAAAATGATGGACCCCTCCGAGGCACACCCTCAATATCCACATCTATTACCACTCCTCTATGATCCGAAAAAACCACATCTATCACATCCACCCTCCGCACAGTGACCGCACAAGGCACGTACATTCGGTCCAACCTCGCCGCATAACCTCGTTTAATGAAGGTATGCTCTACCATCCCTCCCCCCCCACACACATCCTTTAACCCCACCCCGGTCAATATATCCCCCAATATACCCAAACAACACCCCGCACCTCTGGGCTCCACATCTTTACGACGTATCACGCAATTCCAATCTCCGCCTATTATTGCAACATTCGGTAAACCACGTAAAAAATAGACCAGCACGTCCCGAACAAATTTAGTTTTAATACTCACGTCACCCTCAGCCGGACCATATACACATACTAAACTAATGGGAACCCTACCCCAAGTTCCATCCACCCTAATTACCCTCCCCTCCCCCCCTTCACTACGCCTTACTATAAACGGGCTAGTTTCCTTTACCAAAATGGCAGCCCCACCTTTCAAACGTGTCGCATGTTCCATGTACACATTATAACCACTCATATCCAACTCATAACCAGGCCTAAAATTATGTTCCTGTAAGAATACCACATCCACACCAAGTCTCACCAAATACTCATTAAACCACTTAAGCTTCCTCTCAGCTCTCAACCCGTTAATATTTATAGTAAAACACTTGAATTCAACAAATGGGTTTTCCTTTTGTCCCCGGCATTGACTTTACCCCAGTTCGTTTTGCAACACCTCTGTCCCTCCCCCCTTTGTTGGGAATCACCTTTGCAATCCCTTGATCCTTGGGTTCACCATTCCCTCTCTTCTGTACCTCCACCCAAGACTTTTTCCCAGGGCGTTGGGCAGGAGTGAGCACATCATCAGAATCCGATGATGCTGCAGTCCTCTTTCGTGTCCCGCCCTCCACCTGCATTTTGACATCTGAAGCACCGTCCTGATGCACCTCCACCTCTACTGCATGCACCTTCAATCCTGTAGACTCTCTCGTCGACAAACCGTCATCTTCTGCCATACCATCATTCACAGCCTTCCCCAGAACTGAGCCTGGGTCTTCCACCTGATCTAGGACCGATTCCTCTAACAAGTCATCCAACGCCTTTACCAAAGACGCCGCCACTTCTTCACCCATATTAGGTAGTCTCTCCTCAAAAACCTTATGTATGTCCAATGACTGAGATTCTCCTTGTAGCGTTACAACTGGCGATTCAAGCTCCTTTTCCTTGTCTACCTCCTCACTCCATGACAACCGTTGTTGGGGCGGTGTAGCAAGAGACTGTTCTCGCTCATCACCAACCTCGTCCACTGGCTGCTGTTGCTGCTGTTGCTGTTGCTGCTGTTGCCGTTGCTGTTGTGCCGGGTACCCACTTCGTTTCTCAACACACTCTCAGATTATTTATTTAAGCTCAGTGTTTTGATGATGATTCACCATCATCAGGATGTGTAAAGTATTGCATAAATGCATACACTCTCAGGGCACAGATATAACCTTCCTAGCAGAGCATGCCACAGTAGGTGAAGATGGTCAGTTACTGGCAGGTACTGATAGGTACTGGCAGGTACTGGAAGATACTGGCAGGTACTGGAAGGTACTAGCAGGTACTGACAGGTACTGACAGGTACTGGCAGGTACTTCCAGGTACTTCCAGGTACTGACAGGTACTGGCAGATACTGACAAGTACTGACAAGTACTGGCAGGTGCTGACAGGTACTGACAGGTACTGACTCTTTCAACTTCATTAGTCCAAAATGCAGAAGATATATCATCGTTCAACTTTCCCTTTCAGGTGTTTTGCTAGTGTCTATTTATCTTTTTCTCGGGTGTTCATATGCTCACAGTTGTTTAATAACTTCTTGAGGGCTTAAATTATTCTTATCTTGAAAACGGTATAAAATACAGACAAGTTGATGATTAAGACAAATGTGCAAGAATTATCTTTATTGTTGAAACGTTTCGCCTACAGTAGGCTTCTTCAGTCAATACAGAGGCAGCAGGTGTAGTAGTGAGATAAAGATGAGGTAATCAGTCCTTCAACCCTGGAGAAATATTGTTTGAGATGGTCAGTCCCTCAGCATGGAGAAGAGTTCAGCTGCATTAACCTTGACTGGTAGTTTGTAGGCTGAGCTCAGACTTAATAATAGATCCTAGTTTAATCGATTGTCGTTAAATCTAATAAATCAAGCAAGTGACTTCCCTTCTTTATCTGTCTCTTCTTCTTCCTTCTCCTCCATTTATTGCCCCTCTTACTTCCTCTCCCCGTCACCTCCTCTGCCGCTCGTCCTGTGCGGTGATGGGCGGGGGCAGGTGTGGGCGTGTGCTCCTAATGGGTAGTAATGGGGCGAGACACTCTCGCCCCATCACACTTTTTCTCTCCTCCATCACCCCTACTGTCTCTCCTGTCTCCCATCACCACTACAGTGTCTCTTCTTCCCTAATCACCCCTCAGAGTCTCTCCTCTTCCTTATCACCACAATAGACACTCATCCTCTCCCCATCACCCACAGTCTAGGTGAATAAATAAGCTCCCCGTCACTGTTCATGAACCCACACAGACTAGGGGAGTATAGAAATTCCCTCTTCTCCCCGGGTAGAAACTGAGGAAACGGGAAGATACAGGTGGACTATATACAAATAACCCGCACATAGGAGAAAAAAGCTTAGGACGACGTTTCTGTCCATTTTGGGCCATTGATAAGTCTCACTAACACTCGAAGGTGAAGGAATCAGTACATATCGGAGAGGGAGACAGAGACGGGACAGAGGAAGAAAAAAGGAAGTGGAGAAGTAGTGGTAGAGGTAATGCTGATAGTGGAAGTAGTAGTAGTACACGTAGTAGTAGTAATAGTAAAAGTAGTAGTAGTAGTAGTAGTAGTCGGGAGAGTGAGGCTCCTACGCTTACCTATAGTTTATATTAGTACCTTAAATGTAATTACATGGCACCCAGTCTACATTTCTCTTAGGAATGAGCTACATCACGTTTTCATCAGATCTGATTAAGCTCAGGCTTGAGCGAAACGTCTACACTGTCTATGTGCACGATCGTGGTCGTGTTGATCCAGCAACTGACACATCTTGGGGGAAAAAAAGGCAAAGAAATAAGAAGATAATCTAGTAATGCCCATCTCAGATGGCACAGTCAAACAGCTGGACATGTCTTGTGAAACATAGGGACGACCACCTTCTAGCACTTCGACTCTATACGCTCTGGTATCACCTAGAAGTACTTCGACTTTAATGTCCAGAACCTCGGGAAGACATTTATAATCTACACATTGACCAATGTGATCATTTTAAGTCTCTAACCACAAATGAGCATCACGAGATACTGGAGTGAGAGACTGTCGGACAGACAGAATGAAAAGTGTTAAAGACAACTGGAGAACACTGTGTCCTCATCAGAGGCTCAGAACCAATTCTTGGACACAAGGGCGAGATAATGACTAGCTAAGGACGTGACAATGACTTTATAATGCTCCACACAGAAAGAAATGTCGCAATAAAATTAACTCTGCAAGCATGTCTTTGATTACACTTCTTAATGAGAGTTTGCATAGCCAGTCCCGAGGAGTGACCTTTTTTGGGAGGAGCGATGCCACTCATCCTGAGAGTCAACATACAAACACGCACACACACACATACACACGTGTGTGTATGTGTGTGTGTGTATTTCTGTTAAGAGCTTCGTGCCGTTCGTGTCACTGGGTGGTATATGCACGTCAGCGCCACCTATGAACCGGATATCAAACTTAGTGCGTGATGGACCTGGCGGTGTGAAAATATGTTTTTCCTGTCTTATCTACTGTTTTCTTTTACTTCAGTAAGCACTGTGTCTTTGACTCAGGTGGAGAGAGGGGGGAGGTGCTTGGGTGCCTGTCTTTACCTGGGTTTAATAAGTAAAGGGAAAGTCCACCTGATCTAACTGGGAACTTATTATTCCCTTTTCTCTTTACGGAGGAAATTTTGGTTCCTGTATAATCATCGCCCATATCATTTGAGCAACATATTTTTTTTCCCGGACTCCCGGAAATTAGGTCTCAAGCGTAAGTTTTGGTGGTCCTGAACAACCCCAACACTAACAACACTGGGTCGCTTCACCCTCAGCGTCTCTCCTGGATATGTAAATACCGCTAGCCATTATTACATTATATTGGATTTTGTTGCAATAATTTTGCGATTGTTTTACCAGCTGTGACTTCGCTCTTAAGCTGATGTCAACTTTAACATCCACTTCTTTTGTCCTTCGGCCGGTGCAAATACGTCACTTTGAATTTTTTTGAGTTTGGGTTGGGGGGGGGGTTAACTGAGGTAATTTACACACCTGTTAAACTATGTGTGACAATTGTACTCACGTGTACTTGTGCCTAAATAAACTTATTTAATGTAAAACTATGGTGCTCTTCTGGTAATGGTAATCCTTATTATTATTATCAAAACTAAGCGATAAACCCACCAGGGTCATACAACGCTGCCTGGTAAACCCTCATGTTGTCTTTGCCCACAGGTCCCCTCAAGGGAGGTTCTTGAGGAGCTCTTGATCTAGGAGCTGTATAGCCCTTGTGGCTTAGCGCTTCTTTTTGATTATAATAATAATCTTGATCTAGGAAATTGGATCTGTGCTCCAGTTCCCTGAATTAAGCCTGAGTACCTTCCACATCCCCCCCCCCCACACAGACGCTGTATAATCCTACGGGTTTAGCGCTTCCCCCTTGATTATAATGGTACGGCTCACACGGATCGTGGGGGGGGGAGGGAATTAGGACGAGAAGCATTACTTAGTAGTAGAAGCTATAATTCGTCTGGTGATACAACTCTTCAAGTTCTATAATTGGGATCCAGTTCTGGATGCAGCTATAATAATCTGGTTGGTTGGTGTTCGAGACGTCTACAGGAGCCCAGCGTATGCGGGAAACGTGTGATAGTCTCTTGGAAGAACCAGTGTCGGGTTATGACATGGATTATATTTATCCTGAACCGGATTTCATCAAGTCGTGGCTGTTTATGGAGCTGTTCATTACTTTCTGTTAAGCGTTAGTCGACGGCCGTACCGTTCACTAAGCTTACGTGTTTAGTGTAAGAGCGCAGATATAGACAGGTGAGCGAAAACCTGTGATATTTTATTACACAAACGTTTTGGCCCTGGAACCTTGCTCGCTCCAGATTCACAGGTGACACGAGAAATAACGGCTTTTATATGGAAGGTATGTGTGAGTCAGTTAAGTTGGTTTGTTGTGGGGTCACCTGATGGCTCTATCCCGAGGATGGAGAAGCGAGTTAAGAATATTTTTTTAAAAAACGGTATAAAATACCGACAAGTTAATGATTAAGACATATGTTCAACAGTTAGGTATCTTTATTATTGAAACGTTTCGCCTACACAGTAGACTAATTCAATTAAATACCAATGCAGCAGGTGTAGTAATGAAATGGAGATGATGTAATCAATCCATCAACCTTGGAGACATAGTATTTGAGGTGGTCAATCCCTCAGTCTGGAGAAGAGTTCAGCTCTGTGGTCTGGAACGATATTGTTCCAGCTGCCTCTGTATTTGACTGAAGAAGTCTACTGTGTAGGCGAAACGTTTCAATAATGAAGATACCCAACTGCTGCACATGTCTTAATCAAGAAACATGTGAACCAAAGTGGCAGATATGCTATCCTGCTTCTGTATTTCCGTATTTTTTAACACTATCAGGGATGCTACACCGGCGTCTCCTTAAGTTTAGGCTTCATTCCATTTCATCATGTCTGTTGATGTCTCTGTGGATTACTCAAGCATTACTTTGATAATTTCTGCAATATGCGTATGATCCTAATAGAGAGATTTAAACCAATCTTCCTCACAAACTTCTTGTAGAAGTGTTGACATGGGATAGTGTACACACCAGTGGTAGGTACTAGACAAGTAGCAGTAGGTAGCTTTCTGATAAGATCTTTGATAGACATAGTCTCTGTTGTGGCCACGTTATCATTCTTGGCAGGTGTACTAAGGGCGTTGTTTGTGATATCACCACACGGGAGGAAAAAGTACCTTTTTCACTCGTATGTTTATCAGATCTCTTTTTTAAAGCTACCCGAGGTCTTAAACTCGCCACACGAAGTGTTCTGACGTCCCGTAACAAGTGTACAAAATGGGACTGTGCTGCTAACTTCTAATTTTGCAAACTGTTGCGGAAGAAGAGGGTGTAGGGGGAAGTGTGCCTGAGAGAACTTCGGGGATAAGACGTCTAGTGATGAAAACCCACTTAGGGAAGGTACCTTTAGGCCGACGAGGGGCTCTTGATCCAATGACCAAGACCTACCTTCCCTTTCCTTTATTACAACCTAAATGCCTTCCACTCCCAGGCTCTTCCAGGGCCTGGGAGTGGAAGGCATTTAGGTTGATCCCTATGGGTTTAGTGCATTCTCTGACTGAGATGAAAAAATGGGAAATTGGGTAAGAAAACTACGGAACAGGAGTTCTGCTAGAAGAAATTATGGGTAAGAGTTTTAGGGTAAGAGAGGTAGGGACAAGTTAGGAAAGAGTTAGATAAAACTACGGAAACTAGAGGAAGAGAGAAGTTAGAAGTCAGATAAAAAGTAAAATGGGTAACCAAGTTAGAGATGAACAGCGGTATAAAGGGGTAAGGGAACTAAAAAATAGGTAAAGGACTATAAAGAATTAAGGGAATTAGAGTTAGGTGGAAGGTTAGGGGTAAGGGAGATAGAGAGAGCCAGGGGAAAGGGAGCCAGTATCTTCTTCTGCCACATTAAGTAACTAGCTTCCTCCACACCCTCTCACACTACCGGTTCTTTCCTGGTGTTCGAACCTCCGTATAGCAGTGTTCGGAATGTTCCCTTTCCGAACGCAGTGCGAAGCTCCTTCCTTGTTTACGGAACTCACTTTAACACTGCTCGTAATTCTCTTTATTAAAGCCTCTCTTCCGAGAAGTGTTTAATGGTACTTCCAATTTGAGGTATGAAATTGGAGTTGCTTTCTTTAAGGACTCAGTTGGCTTCTCTCTCTCTCTCTCTCTCTCGGACCAAGAAGCTGCGACGATCACCATAATGGACAAACAATTGCTACATTGACGTTTCGGTTGTTTCTCCAACCATCATCAGAATCTGAAACACAATACAATAAACGTAAACCACGACTTCAGAACATTTAAAAATCCTGTCCTAACAGCGTGAACTGTGTAACCCAACTAAGCGCTGCATGACCCTTGTAGGTTTAGCGCTTCCTTTTGATTATAACAACAACCCAACTGAGATAATTTCATCTATACAATTTACGGCAGAATTCAAAATATCCTGGTAAACAGTTAACACATTTTAAGGAATATTGACCTGGAAACTTGGAAAGAAAATTGAACAGTTTAGGTAGAAGGAAAAACAGAGGGAAGAACGATATACAAGTTGTATATAGCGCAACAATACACGTTAAATTCTAGTATTTTAGAGTAATTATAGTCTAGAGTATAGTAATTATAGTATACTAGAGTATAGCAATTATAGTATACTAGAGTATAGCAATTATAGTATACTAGAGTATAGCAATTATAGTATACTAGAGTATAGTAATTATAGTATACTAGAGTATAGCAATTATAGTATACTAGAGTATAGCAATTATAGTATACTAGAGTATAGCAATTATAGTATACTAGAGTATAGCAATTATAGTATACTAGAGAATAGCAATTATAGTATACTAGAGTATAGCAATTATAGTATACTAGAGTATAGCAATTATAGTATACTAGAGTATAGCAATTATAGTATACTAGAGTATAGCAATTATAGTATACTAGAGAATAGCAATTATAGTATACCAGAGTATAGCAATTATAGTATACTAGAGTATAGCAATTATAGTATACTAGAGTATAGCAATTATAGTATACTAGAGTATAGCAATTATAGTATACTATAGTAATTATAGTATACTAGAGTATAGCAATTATAGTATACTAGAGTATAGCAATTATAGTATACTAGAGTATAGCAATTATAGTATACTAGAGTATAGCAATTATAGTATACTAGAGTATAGCAATTATAGTATACTAGAGAATAGCAATTATAGTATACTAGAGTATAGCAATTATAGTATACTAGAGTATAGCAATTATAGTATACTAGAGTATAGCAATTATAGTATACTAGAGTATAGCAATTATAGTATACTAGAGTATAGCAATTATAGTATACTAGAGAATAGCAATTATAGTATACTAGAGTATAGCAATTATAGTATACTAGAGTATAGCAATTATAGTATACTAGAGAATATGTGTGTGTGTTTGTGTGTGTGTGTGTGTGTGTGTGTGTGTGTGTGTGTGTTTGTGTGTGTGTGTGTGTGTGTGTGTGTGTGTGTGTGTGTGTGTGTGTGTGTGTGTGTGTGTGTGTGTGTGTGTGTGTGTGTGTGTGTGTGTGTGTGTGTGTGTGTGTGTGTGTGTGTGTGTACTCACCTAGTTGTACTCACCTAGTTGAGGTTGCGGGGGTCGAGTCCGAGCTCCTGGCCCCGCCTCTTCACTGATCGCTACTAGGTCACTCTCCCTGAGCCGTGAGCTTTATCATACCTCTGCTTAAAGCTATGTATGGATCCTGCCTCCACTACATCGCTTCCCAAACTATTCCACTTACTGACTACTCTGTGGCTGAAGAAATACTTCCTAACATCCCTGTGATTCATCTGTGTCTTCAGCTTCCAACTGTGTCCCCTTGTTACTGTGTCCAATCTCTGGAACATCCTGTCTTTGTCCACCTTGTCAATTCCTCTCAGTATTTTGTATGTCGTTATCATGTCCCCCCTATCTCTCCTGTCCTCCAGTGTCGTCAGGTTGATTTCCCTTAACCTCTCCTCGTAGGACATACCTCTTAGCTCTGGGACTAGTCTTGTTGCAAACCTTTGCACTTTCTCTAGTTTCTTTACGTGCTTGGCTAGGTGTGGGTTCCAAACTGGTGCCGCATACTCCAATATGGGCCTAACGTACACGGTGTACAGGGTCCTGAATGATTCCTTATTAAGATGTCGGAATGCTGTTCTGAGGTTTGCTAGGCGCCCATATGCTGCAGCAGTTATTTGGTTGATGTGCGCTTCAGGAGATGTGCCTGGTGTTATACTCACCCCAAGATCTTTTTCCTTGAGTGAGGTTTGTAGTCTCTGACCCCCTAGACTGTACTCCGTCTGCGGCCTTCTTTGCCCTTCCCCAATCTTCATGACTTTGCACTTGGTGGGATTGAACTCCAGGAGCCAATTGCTGGACCAGGTCTGCAGCCTGTCCAGATCCCTTTGTAGTTCTGCCTGGTCTTCGATCGAGTGAATTCTTCTCATCAACTTCACGTCATCTGCAAACAGGGACACCTCAGAGTCTATTCCTTCCGTCATGTCGTTCACAAATACCAGAAACAGCACTGGTCCTAGGACTGACCCCTGCGGGACCCCGCTGGTCACAGGTGCCCACTCTGACACCTCGCCACGTACCATGACTCGCTGCTGTCTTCCTGACAAGTATTCCCTGATCCATTGTAGTGCCTTCCCTGTTATCCCTGCTTGGTCCTCCAGTTTTTGCACCAATCTCTTGTGTGGAACTGTGTCAAACGCCTTCTTGCAGTCCAAGAAAATGCAATCCACCCACCCCTCTCTCTCTTGTCTTACTGCTGTCACCATGTCATAGAACTCCAGTAGGTTTGTGACACAGGATTTCCCGTCCCTGAAACCATGTTGGCTGCTGTTGATGAGATCATTCCTTTCTAGGTGTTCCACCACTCTTCTCCTGATAATCTTCTCCATGATTTTGCATACTATACATGTCAGTGACACTGGTCTGTAGTTTAATGCTTCATGTCTGTCTCCTTTTTTAAAGATTGGGACTACATTTGCTGTCTTCCATGCCTCAGGCAATCTCCCTGTTTCGATAGATGTATTGAATATTGTTGTTAGGGGTACACATAGCGCCTCTGCTCCCTCTCTCAATACCCATGGGGAGATGTTATCTGGCCCCATTGCCTTTGAGGTATCTAGCTCACTCAGAAGCCTCTTCACTTCTTCCTCGGTTGTGTGCACTGTGTCCAGCACTTGGTGGTGTGCCCCACCTCTCCGTCTTTCTGGAGTCCCTTCTGTCTCCTCTGTGAACACTTCTTTGAATCTCTTGTTGAGTTCTTCACATACTTCACGGTCATTTCTTGTTGTCTCTCCTCCTTCCTTCCTTAGCCTGATTACCTGGTCCTTGACTGTTGTTTTCCTCCTGATGTGGCTGTACAACAGTTTCGGGTCAGATTTGGCTTTCGCTGCTATGTCATTTTCATATTGTCTTTGGGCCTCCCTTCTTATCTGTGCATATTCGTTTCTGGCTCTACGACTGTTCTCCTTATTCTCCTGGGTCCTTTGCCTTCTATATTTCTTCCATTCCCTAGCACACTTGGTTTTTGCCTCCCTGCACCTTTGGGTAAACCATGGGCTCATCCTGGCTTTTTCATTATTCCTGTTACCCTTGGGTACAAACCTCTCCTCAGCCTCCTTGCATTTTGTTGCTACATATTCCATCATCTCATTAACTGGCTTCCCTGCCAGTTCTCTGTCCCACTGAACCCCGTTCAGGTAGTTCCTCATTCCTGTGTAGTCCCCTTTCTTGTAGTTTGGCTTCATTCGTCCTGGCCTTCCTGCTTCTCCCTCCACTTGTAGCTCTACTGTGTATTCGAAGCTTAAAACCACATGGTCACTGGCCCCAAGGGGTCTTTCATATGTGATGTCCTCGATATCTGCACTACTCAAGGTGAATACTAAGTCCAGCCTTGCTGGTTCATCCTCTCCTCTCTCTCTTGTAGTGTCCCTTACGTGTTGGCACATGAAGTTTTCCAGTACCACCTCCATCATCTTAGTGTGTGTGTGTGTGTGTGTGTGTGTGTGTGTGTGTGTGTGTGTGTGTGTGTGTGTGTGTGTGTGTGTGTGTGTGTGTGTGTGTGTTTGTGTGTGTGTGTGTGTGTGTGTGTGTGTGTGTGTGTGTGTGTGTGTGTGTGTGTGTGTGTGTGTGTGTGTGTGTGTGTGTGTACTCACCTAATTGTACTCACCTAATTGTGGTTGCAGGGGTCGAGACTCAGCTCCTGGCCCCGCCTCTTCACTGATCGCTACTGGATCCTCTCTCTCTCTGCTTCCTGAGCTTTGTCATACCTCTTCTTAAAACTATGTATGGTTCCTGCCTCCACTACTTCACTTGCTAGGCTATTCCACTTGCTGACAACTCTATGACTGAAGAAATACTTCCTAACGTCCCTGTGACTCGTCTGAGTCTTCAGCTTCCAGTTGTGACCCCTTGTCCCTGTGTCCCCTCTCTGGAACATCCTATCTCTGTCCACCTTGTCTATTCCCCGCAGTATCTTGTATGTCGTTATCATGTCTCCCCTGACCCTTCTGTCCTCCAGTGTCGTCAGTCCGATTTCCCTTAACCTTTCCTCGTACGACATTCCCTTGAGCTCTGGGACTAGCCTTGTTGCAAACCTTTGTACTTTCTCTAACTTCTTGACGTGCTTGACCAGGTGTGGGTTCCAGACTGGTGCTGCATACTCCAGTATGGGCCTAACATACACAGTGTACAGTGTCTTGAACGATTCCTTATTAAGGTATCGGAACGCTATTCTCAGGTTTGCCAGGCGCCCGTATGCTGCAGCGGTTATTTGGTTGATGTGTGCCTCCGGTGATGTGCTCGGTGTTATGGTCACCCCAAGGTCTTTCTCCCTGAGTGAGGTCTGTAGTCTTTGTCCACCTAGCCTATACTCTGTCTGCGGTCTTCTTTGCCCCTCCCCAATCTTCATGACTTTGCATTTGGCTGGATTGAATTCGAGAAGCCAGTTACTGGACCACATGTCCAGCCTGTCCAGGTCTCTTTGCAGTCCTGCCTCATCCTCGTCCGATTTAATTCTTCTCATCAACTTCACGTCATCTGCGAACAGGGACACTTCAGAGTCTATTCCTTCCATCATGTCGTTCACATATATCAAAAATAGCACTGGTCCTAGAACTGACCCCTGTGGGACCCCGCTCGTAACAGGCGCCCACTGTGATACCTCTTCACGTACCATGACTCGTTGCTGCCTCCCTGTCAGGTATTCCCTTATCCATTGCAGTGCCCTCCCTTTTACGTGCGCCTGATCCTCCAGCTTCTGCACTAATCTCTTGTGGGGAACTGTGTCAAAGGCCTTCCTGCAGTCTAGGAAAACGCAATCTACCCACCCCTCTCTCTCGTGTCTTACTTCTGTTACCTTGTCATAAAACTCCAGGAGGTTTGTGATACAAGATTTGCCTTCCATGAACCCATGCTGGTTTTCATTTATAATCTTGTTCCTTTCCAGGTGTTCGACCACTCTCCTCCTGATAATCTTCTCCATGACTTTGCACACAATACATGTCAGAGACACAGGTCTGTAGTTTAGTGCCTCGTTTCTGTTTCCTTTCTTAAATATGGGGACTACATTAGCTGTCTTCCATTTCTCAGGTAGTTGCCCAGTTTCAAGGGATGTGTTGAAGATTGTGGTTAGAGGCACGCACAGCATCTCTGCTCCTTCTCTAAGGACCCATGGGGAGATGTTGTCCGGTCCCATCGCCTTTGAGGTGTCAAGGTCACTTAAGAGCTTCTTCACCTCCTCCTCAGTTGTTCGTATGTCATCCAACACTTGTTGGTATATTCCCTCTTGATGTTCCCTTCTGTGCTGTCTTCCCACAGCCCTTCCTGTCTCTACTGTAAAAACTTCCTTAAATCTCCTGTTCAGCTCCTCACATACCTCCTGATCATTTCTTGTGAGTTCTCCACCTTCTGTCCTTAATCTGATCACCTGGTCTTTGACTGTTGTCTTCCTCCTGATGTGGCTATACAACAGTTTCGGGTCAGTCTTGATTCTCGATGCTATGTCATTTTCATACTGTCGCTGGGCCTCCCTCCTTACCTGTGCGTACTCATTCCTGGCTCTGCGACTGATCTCCCTATTTTCGTGTGTTCTCTGCCTTCTGTACTTTTTCCATTCTCTATTGCACTTTGTTTTTGCCTCCTTACACCGTCGGGTAAACCAGGGGCTCGTTCTGGTCTTCCCGTTGTTACTGTTGCCCTTGGGAATAAACCTTTCCACTGCCTCCTTGCATTTTGTTGTTACATATTCCATCATTTCATTTACTGGCTTTCCTGCCAGTTCTCTGTCCCACTGGACCTCCCGCAGGAAGTTCTTCAACCCTATGTAGTCCCCTCTTTTATAGTCAGGCTTTTCCCATTCAACTCCTGTTATTCTCTCCACTTGCAGCTCTACTATGTATTCAAAGCACAGAACCACGTGGTCGCTAGCTCCTAGGGGACTCTCATACTTGATGTCCTCAATGTCTGAGCTGCCCAGGGTGAACACAAGGTCCAATCTTGCTGGTTCATCCTCCCCTCTCACTCTGGTAGTGTCCTTAACATGTTGGTGCATGAGGTTTTCCAGCACCACGTCCAACATCCTGGCTCTCCATGTTTCGGGACCCCCATGTGGCTCCAGGTTTTCCCAGTCAATCTCCCTGTGGTTGAAATCCCCCATAACCAGCAACTTTGCTCTGCTGGAGTGAGCTCTTCTTGCCACCTCAGCAAGTGTGTCCACCATTGCTCTGTTGCTCTCTTCATATTCCTCTCTTGGCCTCCTGCAGTTCTGTGGTGGATTATACATCACTGCAATGACCACTTTGTGTTCCCCAGACTGAAGTGTACCTGCTATGTAGTCTCTTTCTCCCGTCTCATCTATTCCTTCCATTTTCTCGAATTTCCATCTGTTTTTTACGAGCAGAGCAACCCCACCTCCCCCCCTGCCCCTTCTATCTTTCCTCATGATCTGGTATCCTGGTGGGAAGATTGCATCTGTTATTGTCTCCATGAGTTTTGTTTCTGTAACTGCTATGATGTCTGGGGACTTCTCATTGATTCTTTCTTGCCATTCCTCATGTTTATTCGTTAATCCATCTGCATTTGTGTACCAAACCTTCAACTTCTGTTCTAATACTGTAACTGTGGTGCGGGGGGTGGAAACAGAGGGATCGGTGTGTGATGGTTGGTTTGGATTGTTCAGTTGCCTTGGGGGTGTCGTGGCTGGAGTCCTTCTGCAGGTGTTTCTGGGGGGTGCGCTTGTCCTTCCATTTGATCCTGGGTTATTCTGCTCTCCTTTTTCATTTCCTCCCATTTCTCCTTTCGTTTTTGAACTCTCTCTTTCATTGTCTTCCTTTCGTCCTGTGTTCTGTCTCGATCGAGGTACACACTCCGGAACTCCTGCTTGCCTCTCAGCCGTGCTTTCTCCTGCAGGATCATGGTTCGGGTTGATTCTGCCTTGAAAATTACTTTGAGAGGCCGATTCCTTTTCTTTGTGAACCACCCAATTCTCCGAAAATTTGCCACCTGGGTCATGTCCCCCTCGCCTATCACCTTCATGATATCTTCAATCGCTTTTTTCTCCTCCTGCTTTCTTTCATCATAAGTTTCCCCTTTAGCTTCGTTGTGTTTTAGTTCCTTCCCGTGGAGTGTTCCTTCCTTCAGTCCCTTCCCTAGTTATGGCCCCTATGCTTCTTGGTTTATCCTTCCTGCTCACCTGCTCCTGGCCCCCACAGGTATCTGGTAAGGTCCTTGCACATGTCCTAGTTCCTTCAATGTCTTCCAACCTCTCATTCTGTCCTAGTGTGCTCCCTGTCTTTGTTTTGGCCCCATGTGGGTTTGACAGGACCTCTGCATACAGTTTAGTTTCCATGCTTCCTTCAGACCTGTTGTCTGTGTTTGATGTAGCCATTGCCGATGCTACTTCTGTAATATCTTTGTCTCTGTGCTGTTTCAGATGTCTCAGCTCCTCTTCTAATCTCTCTATCTTGATTTCTGCTGCTGTGGCCTGTTGCTTCCACCTTCTGCATTCTGCTGCTAACCTCTCTTCCATCTTCCTTTCCAGCTCATCTAGTCTCCTTCCCCAGTCTTCCTCCCTTTTTTTGAGCTCTACCTCCCATTCCTCCCTCCCAGATAGTGTTCAGTGGTCAGTCGTCACGTGAGGTCACAGACCCTGAGCTGCTTGGGGATTAGCGTGGACGGTTACAAAGCATGGCTTGCTTCTACAGTGTTTTAAAAGCTGAGGTTGGAGAGTTGAAGGAGGAGGTCTTGCTTCTCCAGGAGGAGATTAGGAGGCTGAAGGTCCACCTCAATGGGCCTGGGAGAGAGTGTGAGGTGGTTGGAGATGTGGGGAATGAGGCTTCTAGCAGTGAGGTGCAGTCTGTCTCTCACTGTGAGGAGGCTGTAGGTGGGGTGGTAGCAACGGCTACCAGCAGTGAGGTGCAGCCCAGCACCTGCTACAAGTGGCGAGTTGTTCACAGTAATGGGAGGCGCATCAGAGTAAGGAAAGTTAAGAGTGCAGATCTGAAGGTAGGAAATCGCTTCTCTGTTCTCCAGGATGAATGTACTTCAGTGGCCAGTGAAGGTAAGGGTACTACTGCCCCTGCTAATGAAGGTAAGCGCATTCTTGTGGTTGGTGACTCTCAGGTAAGATATGTTGATCGTGCTTTTTGTAATAGGAATAAGAAGATGAGAGATAGAGTGTGCTTCCCTGGAGCTGGTGTTGGGGACATTGTCAACAGACTGGATAATATCATGTCAGGTAATGGGAACAAGCCCATTATCTGTCTCAGTGCTGGTGGAAATGATATTGGGAAGGGTAGGAGAGAAGAGCTGCTAGATAAGTACAGGTCAGCTATAGATTTCATTAAGTCTAAGGGAGGGATCCCAATCATATGTAGCATCTTGCCTAGAAGGGGAGTAGGAAATGAATGGTTGTCTAGGGCAATTGGTGTAAATTGCTGGCTAGACAGATACTGCAAGGAACTTGCAATCCCATTCATTGACAACTGGAACAACTTTTATGGCAAACATGATATGTATGCAAGGGATGGGGTTCATCTCTCTGGGGCAGGGGTGGTAGCACTTGCAGACTCGATTGAGAAGGCCATTGGTGAAATGCCTATGATTTTAAACTGATGGAAGATAGAGGTATGGGTGTGTGTGGGAAACAAGCAGGTTGCAACACTAGGGTTGGAAACAGTAAATGTATAAAAGGCATTCAGCATGAAGTTATAAATAAAGACAATAGAACAGGTCAGCAAACAAAGGGGGACAGCAGAGGGCAGCAAGGGACTAGCTCCCTTAAGGTTTACTATACTAATAGCAGGAGTGTTAGAAATAAGATAGATGAGCTAAGATTAATTGCAAGTGCAGGAAACATAGATATTATTGCTATAACAGAGACCTGGCTCAATCTGAAAGATAGAGAGATGCCCTCTGAATGTCACATACAAGGCTATAAATTATTCCACACTGACAGGGTCAACAGGAAAGGTGGTGGAGTAGCGATGTATGTCAGAGACAATTTAAATTGTTGTGTTAGACAAGATATTAAATTAGAAGCGTCAGCCACTGAATCTGTTTGGTTACAGCTTCTCGAGGGCCGAGAAAAACTAATTTTGGGTGTGATTTACAGGGCCCCAAATCTTGATAGGGAGTGCAGTAAACTTCTATGGGACGAAATTCGTAAGGCATCTACATACGAAAATGTTGTGCTAATGGGAGATTTCAACTATAGACAGATTGACTGGAGCAATTTGACAGGAAATTTAGAGTCGGGTGACTTTCTTGATACGATCCAGGATTGTTTTTTAAAACAGTTTGTGACAGAGCCAACTAGGGGAAATAACCTCCTTGACTTGGTTCTTGCCAGTAGGGAAACACTAATTAATAATCTTGAGGTTAATGATGAGCTTGGGGAGAGTGATCACAAATCACTCAGTTTTAACATATCATGGAATTCCCCTAATAATGGCAATCAAGTCTCCGTCCCTGACTTTCGCTTGGCTGATTTCATAGGACTGAAAAATTACTTAGGTGGGCTGAACTGGAATGACCTGACTAGGGGTCAGGTAGGTGGTGATGGTTGCCGATATGATGCTTTCCAGGGCATAGTTCTAGCTGCTCAGTCAAATTATGTTCCAAATAGGGAAATCAGATCAAACAAAAATGATCCTAAATGGATGAACAATAGATTAAAATATCTGATTGGTCAAAAGAGAGGCATATATAGGCAAATCAAAAGAGGAGAGGGGCAATTAAGAAATCGATATATTCAGTTAAAGAGAGAAATAAAAAAGGGAATTAGAAAAGCAAATAGAGATTATGAGGTTAAAGTTGCAAGAGAATCGAAGACTAACCCAAAAGGATTCTTTCAGGTATACAGAAGTAAGATCAGGGACAAGATAGGCCCACTCAAAAGTTCCTCGGGTCAGCTCACTGACAGTGATAAGGAAATGTGTAGAATTTTTAACACATACTTCCTCTCAGTTTTTACACAGGAGGATACCAGCGATATTCCAGTAATGATAAATTATGTAGAACAGGACGATAATAAACTGTGCACTATTAGGGTCACAAGTGACATGGTCCTTAGGCAAATAGATAAATTAAAACCTAACAAATCCCCAGGCCCTGATGAACTGTATGCAAGGGTTCTAAAGGAATGTAAAGAGGAGCTTAGCACACCTTTGGCTAATCTTTTCAACATATCACTACAAACTGGCATGGTGCCAGATAAGTGGAAAATGGCAAATGTGATACCTATTTTCAAAACAGGTGACAGGTCCTTAGCTTCGAACTATAGACCAATAAGCCTAACCTCCATAGTGGGAAAATTTATGGAATCAATAATTGCCGAGGCAGTTCGTAGCCACCTTGAAAAGCATAAATTAATCAACGAATCTCAGCATGGTTTTACAAAGGGGCGTTCCTGCCTTACGAATTTATTAACTTTTTTCACTAAGGTATTTGAGGAGGTAGATCATGGTAATGAATATGATATTGTGTATATGGACTTCAGTAAGGCTTTTGACAGGGTCCCACATCAGAGACTATTGAGGAAAATTAAAGCACATGGAATAGGAGGAGAAATTTTTTCCTGGATAGAGGCATGGTTGACAAATAGGCAGCAGAGAGTTTGCATAAATGGGGAGAAATCAGAGTGGGGAAGCGTCACGAGCGGTGTTCCACAGGGGTCAGTGTTGGGCCCCCTGCTGTTCACAATCTACATAAACGACATAGATGAGGGCATAAAGAGCGACATCGGCAAGTTTGCCGATGACACCAAAATAGGCCGTCGAATTCATTCTGACGAGGACATTCGAGCACTCCAGGAAGATTTGAATAGACTGATGCAGTGGTCGGAGAAGTGGCAGATGCAGTTTAATATAGACAAATGCAAAGTTCTAAATGTTGGACAGGACAATAACCATGCCACATATAAACTAAATAATGTAGATCTTAATATTACGGATTGCGAAAAAGATTTAGGAGTTCTGGTTAGCAGTAATCTGAAACCAAGACAACAGTGCATAAGTGTTCGCAATAAAGCTAATAGAATCCTTGGCTTCATATCAAGAAGCATAAATAATAGGAGTCCTCAGGTTGTTCTTCAACTCTATACATCCTTGGTTAGGCCTCATTTAGATTATGCTGCACAGTTTTGGTCACCGTATTACAGAATGGATATAAATTCTCTGGAAAATGTACAAAGGAGGATGACAAAGATGATCCCATGTATCAGAAACCTTCCCTATGAGGATAGACTAAGGGCCCTGAAACTGCACTCTCTAGAAAGACGTAGAATTAGGGGGGATATGATTGAGGTTTATAAGTGGAAGACAGGAATAAATAAAGGGGATGTAAATAGTGTGCTGAAAATATCTAGCCTAGACAGGACTCGCAGCAATGGTTTTAAGTTGGAAAAATTCAGATTCAGGAGGGATATAGGAAAGTACTGGTTTGGTAATAGAGTTGTGGATGAGTGGAACAAACTCCCAAGTACCGTTATAGAGGCCAGAACGTTGTGTAGCTTTAAAAATAGGTTGGATAAATACATGAGTAGATGTGGGTGGGTGTGAGTTGGACCTGATAGCTTGTGCTAACAGGTCGGTTGCCGTGTTCCTCCCTTAAGTCAATGTGACCTGACCTGACTAGGTTGGGTGCATTGGCTTAAGCCGGTAGGGACTTGGACCTGCCTCGCATGGGCCAGTAGGCCTTCTGCAGTGTTCCTTCGTTCTTATGTTCTTAAGACCT
>NW_027200492.1:0-17500 GCF_038502225.1 Cherax quadricarinatus | reverse complement strand
TAACTGGCTCTACATGGATGTATCGTAGTAACTGGCTCTACATGGGTGTATCGTAGTAACTGGCTCTACACGGATGTATCGTAGTAACTGGCTCTACACGGATGTATCGTTGTAACTGGCTCTACACGGATGTATCGTAGTAACTGGCTCTACATGGATGTATCGTAGTAACTGGCTCTACACGGATGTATCGTAGTAACTGGCTCTACATGGATGTATCGTAGTAACTAGCTCTACACGGATGTATCGTAGTAACTGGCTCTACACGGATGTATCGTAGTAACTGGCTCTACACGGATGTATCGTAGTAACTGGCTCTACACGGATGTATCGTAGTAACTGGCTCTACATGGATGTATCGTAGTAACTGGCTCTACACGGATGTATCGTAGTAACTGGCTTTACACGGATGTATCGTAGTAACTGGCTCTACACTGATGTATCGTAGTAACTGGCTCTACACGGATGTATCGTAGTAACTGGCTTTACACGGATGTATCGTAGTAACTGGCTCTACACGGATGTATCGTAGTAACTGGCTTTACACGGATGTATCGTAGTAACTGGCTCTACACGGATGTATCGTAGTAACTGGCTCTACACGGATGTATCGTAGTAACTGGCTCTACACGGATGTATCGTAGTAGCTGGTTCTACACGGATGTATCGTAGTAACTGGCTCTACACGGATGTATCGTAGTAACTGGCTCTACACGGATGTATCGTAGTAACTTGCTCTACACGGATGTATCGTAGTAACTGGCTCTACACGGATGTATCGTAGTAACTGGCTCTACACGGATGTATCGTAGTAACTGGCTCTACACGGATGTATCGTAGTAACTGGCTCTACACATATGTATCGTAGTAACTGGCTCTACACGGATGTATCGTAGTAACTGGCTCTACACGGATGTATCGTAGTAACTAGCTCTACACGGATGTATCGTAGAAACTGGCTCTACACGGACATATCATAGTAACTGGCTCCACACGGATATATCGTAGTAAGCAACTAGCTATACAAGGATATATCGTAGTAAGCAACTAGCTATACACGGATATATCGTAGTAAGCAGCTAGCTGTACACGGATATATCGTAGTAAGCAACTAGCTGTACACGGATATATCGTAGTAAGTAACTAGCTGTACACGGATATATCGTAGTAAGTAACTTGCTGTACACGGATATATCGTAGTAAGTAACTAACTGTACACGGATATATCGTAGTAAGTAACTAGCTATACACGGATATATCGTAGTAACTAGCTGTACACGGATATATCGTAGTAAGTAACTAGCTGTACACGGATATATCGTAGTAATAACTAGCTGTACACGGATATATCGTAGTAAGTAACTTGCTGTACACGGATATATCGTAGTAAGTAACTAGCTGTACACGGATATATCGTAGTAAGTAACTAGCTGTACACGGATATATCGTAGTAAGTAACTAGCTGTACACTGATATATCGTAGTAACTAGCTGTACACGGATATATCGTAGTAAGTAACTAGCTGTACACGGATATATCGTAGTAAGTAACTTGCTGTACACGGATATATCGTAGTAAGTAACTAGCTGTACACGGATATATCGTAGTAAGTAACTTGCTGTACACGGATATATCGTAGTAAGTAACTTGCTGTACACGGATATATCATAGTAAGTAACTAGCTGTACACGGATATATCGTAGTAAGTAACTTGCTGTACACGGATATATCGTAGTAAGTAACTTGCTGTACACGGATATATCGTAGTAACTAGCTGTACACGGATATATCGTAGTAACTTGCTGTACACGGATATATCGTAGTAACTTGCTGTACACGGATATATCGTAGTAAGTAACTTGCTGTACACGGATATATCATAGTAAGTAACTTGCTGTACACGGATATATCGTAGTAACTAGCTGTACACGGATATATCGTAGTAACTTGCTGTACACGGATATATCGTAGTAAGTAACTTGCTGTACACTGATATATCGTAGTAAGTAACTTGCTGTACACTGATATATCGTAGTAAGTAACTAGCTGTACTCGGATATATCGTAGTAAGTAACTTGCTGTACACTGATATATCGTAGTAAGTAACTAGCTGTACTCGGATATATCGTAGTAAGTAACTTGCTGTACACTGATATATCGTAGTAAGTAACTAGCTGTACTCGGATATATCGTAGTAAGTAACTTGCTGTACACGGATATATCGTAGTAAGTAACTTGCTGTACACGGATATATCGTAGTAAGTAACTTGCTGTACACGGATATATCGTAGTAAGTAACTTGCTGTACACGGATATATCGTAGTAAGTAACTTGCTGTACACGGATATATCGTAGTAAGTAACTTGCTGTACGCGGATATATCGCAGTAAGTAACTTGCTGTACACGGATATATCGTAGTAAGTAACTTGCTGTACACGGATATATCGTAGTAAGTAACTTGCAGGACTCCACTTCCCTCTAAAGTTGATAGTTGCTCGGTCTGTGACTACTTCATTAGACCTCTTGTAGTGCACCAACTGTGACATCCTTCACTGTTGTGTTGATCCTTCACTGTTGTGTTGATCCTTCACTGTTGTGTTGATCCTTCACTGTTGTGTTGATCCTTCACTGTTGTGTTGATCCTTCACTGTAGTGTTGATCCTTCACTGTAGTGTTGATCCTTCACTGTAGTGTTGATCCTTCACTGTAGTGTTGATCCTTCACTATAGTGTTGATCCTTCACTGTAGTGTTCATCCTTCACTGTAGTGTTGATCCTTCACTGTTGTGTTGATCCTTCACTGTAGTGTTGATCCTTCACTGTTGTGTTGATCCTTCACTGTAGTGTTGATCCTTCACTGTTGTGTTGATCCTTCACTGTTGTGTTGATCCTTCACTGTAGTGTTGATCCTTCACTGTAGTGTTGATCCTTCACTGTAGTGTTGATCCTTCACTGTTGTGTTGATCCTTCACTGTTGTGTTCATCCTTCACTGTAGTGTTGATCCTTCACTGTAGTGTTCATCCTTCACTGTTGTGTTCATCCTTCACTGTTGTGTTCATCCTTCACTGTAGTGCTCATCCTTCACTGTTGTGTTGATCCTTCACTGTTGTGTTCATCCTTCACTGTTGTGTTGATCCTTCACTCTAGTGTTCATCCTTCACTGTTGTGTTCATCCTTCATTGTTGTGTTGATCCTTCACTGTAGTGTTGATCCTTCACTGTTGTGTTGATCCTTCACTGTTGTGTTCATCCTTCACTGTTGTGTTGATCCTTCACTGTAGTGTTCATCCTTCACTGTTGTGTTCATCCTTCATTGTTGTGTTGATCCTTCACTGTAGTGTTGATCCTTCACTGTAGTGTTGATCCTTCACTGTAGTGTTGATCCTTCACTGTAGTGTTGATCCTTCACTGTAGTGTTGATCCTTCACTGTAGTGTTGATCCTTCACTGTAGTGTTGATCCTTCACAGTAGTGTTGATCCTTCACTGTAGTGTTGATCCTTCACTGTAGTGTTGATCCTTCACTGTAGTGTTGATCCTTCACTGTAGTGTTGATCCTTCACTGTAGTGTTGATCCTTCACTGTTGTGTTGATCCTTCACTGTAGTGTTCATCCTTCACTGTAGTGTTCATCCTTCACTGTTGTGTTCATCCTTCATTGTTGTGTTGATCCTTCACTGTAGTGTTGATCCTTCACTGTAGTGTTGATCCTTCACTGTAGTGTTCATCCTTCACTGTAGTGTTGATCCTTCACTGTAGTGTTGATCCTTCACTGTAGTGTTGATCCTTCACTGTAGTGTTGATCCTTCACTGTAGTGTTGATCCTTCACTGTAGTGTTGATCCTTCACTGTAGTGTTGATCCTTCACTGTAGTGTTGATCCTTCACTGTAGTGTTGATCCTTCACTGTAGTGTTGATCCTTCACTGTTGTGTTGATCCTTCACTGTAGTGTTCATCCTTCACTGTAGTGTTCATCCTTCACTGTTGTGTTGATCCTTCACTGTTGTGTTCATCCTTCACTGTAGTGCTCATCCTTCACTGTTGTGTTGATCCTTCACTGTTGTGTTCATCCTTCACTGTTGTGTTGATCCTTCACTGTAGTGTTGATCCTTCACTGTAGTGTTCATCCTTCATTGTTGTGTTGATCCTTCACTGTAGTGTTGATCCTTCACTGTAGTGTTGATCCTTCACTGTAGTGTTGATCCTTCACTGTTGTGTTGATCCTTCACTGTAGTGTTGATCCTTCACTGTAGTGTTGATCCTTCACTGTTGTGTTGATCCTTCACTGTTGTGTTGATCCTTCACTGTAGTGTTGATCCTTCACTGTAGTGTTGATCCTTCACTGTAGTGTTGATCCTTCACTGTTGTGTTGATCCTTCACTGTAGTGTTGATCCTTCACTGTAGTGTTCATCCTTCACTGTTGTGTTCATCCTTCATTGTTGTGTTGATCCTTCACTGTAGTGTTGATCCTTCACTGTAGTGTTGATCCTTCACTGTAGTGTTGATCCTTCACTGTTGTGTTGATCCTTCACTGTAGTGTTGATCCTTCACTGTTGTATTGATCCTTCACTGTTGTGTTCATCCTTCACTGTTGTGTTCATCCTTCACTGTAGTGTTGATCCTTCACTGTAGTGTTGATCCTTCACTGTAGTGTTGATCCTTCACTGTAGTGTTGATCCTTCACTGTAGTGTTGATCCTTCACTGTAGTGTTGATCCTTCACTGTAGTGTTGATCCTTCACTGTAGTGTTGATCCTTCACTGTAGTGTTCATCCTTCACTGTAGTGTTGATCCTTCACTGTAGTGTTGATCCTTCACTGTAGTGTTGATCCTTCACTGTAGTGTTCATCCTTCACTGTAGTGTTGATCCTTCACTGTAGTGTTCATCCTTCACTGTAGTGTTGATCCTTCACTGTAGTGTTGATCCATCACTGTAGTGTTGATCCTTCACTGTAGTGTTGATCCTTCACTGTAGTGTTCATCCTTCACTGTAGTGTTGATCCTTCAGTGTAGTGTTCATCCTTCACTGTAGTGTTGACCCTTCACTGTAGTGTTGATCCTTCAATGTAGTGTTCATCCTTCACTGTAGTGTTGATCCTTCACTGTAGTGTTGATCCTTCACTGTAGTGTTGATCCTTCACTGTAAAGTTGATCCTTCACTGTAGTGTTGATCCTTCACTGTAGTGTTGATCCTTCACTGTAGTGTTCATCCTTCACTGTAGTGTTGATCCTTCAGTGTAGTGTTCATCCTTCACTGTAGTGTTGATCCTTCACTGTAGTGTTGATCCTTCACTGTAGTGTTCATCCTTCACTGTAGTGTTGATCCTTCACTGTAGTGTTCATCCTTCACTGTAGTGTTTATCCTTCACTGTAGTAGTTTATCCTTCACTGTTCTGCTCATCCTTATTCTTGGTGAATAATAATAATAATAATAATAATAATAATAATAATAATAATAATAATATTATTATTATTATTATTATTATTATTATTATTATTATTATTATTATTATTATTATTATTATTATTGTCAACCATTTTCTAATATCCTTGGAAGTATTGACCTATTTTCACTAAGTTAATTCACGCTGTACATCACTGTTACGCTCACTGTAGCCGCCTTTCACTGATCTACCACATCACTTCCTGGGGCACTGTCGTCACTGACACTAGAATCACGTATATCTTCATAAAAAAATACTTCTTCTGTCCATGGAATAGGCTCTCCTGAGAGATGGTAATTCCTAAGTGATAGTGACTCCAGCTCTGCTAGAAGTTAACTTTTGAAAGCTGCCGTAGCTGATGAACCTTTAATGGTAATATCCTCATCATCCTAATGAAGTCTCCCAGTTCAGACTGCCAGTGTTCAGCATGTTGTATAAGGCCAATACTACGCAGTGGTATGTGACAGGGAAACACAGCTTATGTTCCCAACGCATTGCTTATATATTCATTTTTAAATGAAACGTCCTACACACTATTAAATCTATCTGGTTCCTCAGGAATCCTTTTGTTTTTCAAGATAATTCTCCTTGTACTCTGGTAATATTGACTCGTGACCAACAATGGGAGAAGTTGGTGTGAGACAATCTATCCTTTATTTCTCAAGCGACAATTTTTTTGGGTCTCTCTCACACATGTCACACACTGACAATACTTACATATATCACTTTGTAATCACTGAAGACGGGACATGACACACGTATTTGTTGCTATATGATCATTGTTTTACTTCTGTTTCCACAGATAAGTAATAAAATAGGTAACTGCTGTGAATATTACTTGCATAACCCTATTAAGTAACACTGCATTAAGTTATTAAATGTGTTTATCAAAGAACATGACTAACAAGGTTTATTTACATTGACAAAAACCCACAAAACATGACACAGGAGGAATATTTGTATTAATGGAGGCGGAGACAGGGTGGGTGGAGATGCCATTGTGCTGACTCAGTGAGTGGAACATTCAACTCAGGACAGACACGTGATTAACCACTGGAAAGACAATGTTGGATTCACGAAGCATCTTTGTAGGTGGAAAACATAACATTTTTCTGAATGTTAAAGAATGTTGAAGGTGGAGCAGCAGAAACGTGTTATATATAGTCCGTTGATACTCACATCCGCTAAAATAACGATGAAATTAATACTTGAAGTTAGTGAAGGTGGACCAGTAAGAGAGCGGAAGGCCTCGATCAGGTAACCAAAAGTTCTATCTGCGGGTCATCATATGACCAAGACCCGCGTCACGAAACACTTGCCTGTTTCCTGACAGGATGTATAACCCTGAGAGTTTAATCATTATTTGTGTGAATTAAAGTATTTCTTATGTGGTGTAGTCGAGAGACTTTAAACTCCATTAAACAACCAAGAATGATAAACTGAACATAAATTATTGTATAAGTCAAAAACTATACGACTTCTATCAGCTCAATGATTTAAATAAAAATTTATACTGTTACCACCACCACTACTACAACTATTACTACTACTACCACCACCACTACTACTACCACTACTACTACTACCACCATTACTACTACCATCACTACTGCTACTACTACTACTACTACCACCACCACTACTACCATTACTACTACTACCACCACTACCACTACTACTACTACTACTACTACTACCACCACCACCACCACCACTACTACTACTACCACCACTACTATTACTACCACCACCACCATTACTACTACCATCACTACTGCTACTACTACTACCACCACCACTACTACTACCACCACTACTACTACCACCACCACTACTACTACTACTACTACTACTACTACCACTCCCACTACTGCCACCACCATTACTACTACCGTCACTACTGCTACTACTATTACCACCATCACTACTACTATCACTACTACTACTAAGACCACCACTACTAGTACTACTACCACCACCACTACTACTACTACTACTACCACCATTACTACTATTATCATTACTGCTACTACTACTACCACCACCACTACTACTATTACTACTACCATCACTACTACTACCACCACTACTACTGCTACCACCACCACTACCACTACTACTACCACCACCACCACTACTACTACTACCATCACTACTGCTGCTATTACTACTACTACTACCACCACTACTACGATTGCTACTACCATCACTACTACTACCACCACTACTACTACTACCACTACTACTACTACTACTACCACCACCACTACTACTACTACTACTACTACTACTACTACTACTACTACCACCACCATTACTATTATCACTACTACTGCTGCTACCACTACTACTACTACTACTACCACCACTACCACTACTACTACTACTGCTACTACTACTACTACCACCATTACTACTACCACTACTACTGCTGCTACCACTACTACTACTACTACTATTACTACTACTATTACTACTACTACCACTACTACTACTAAGACCACCACTACTAGTACTACTACCACCACCACTACTACTACTACCACCATTACTACTATTATCATTACTGCTACTACTACTACCACCACCACTACTGCGATTACTACTACCATCACTACTACTACCACACTACTACTACTACCACCACCACCACTACTACCATCACTACTGCTACTACTACTACCACCACTACTACGCTTGCTACTACCATCACTACTACTACCACTACTACTACTACTACTACTACTACCACTACCACTACTACTACTACTACGTCCACTACTACTACTACTACTACCACCACCACCACCACTACTACTACTACTACTACTACCACCATTACTACTACCACTACTACTGCTGCTACCACTACTACTACTACTACTACTACTACTACTACTACCACCATTACTACTACCACCACCACTACTACTACTACTACCACCACCACCACTACTACTACTACTACTACCACCATTACTATTACCACTACTACTGCTGCTACCACTACTACTACTACTACTACTATTACTAGTACTATTACTACTACTACCACTACTACTACCACTACTACTGCTGCTACCACCACTACTACTACTACTACTACTACTACTACTAAATAATAATAATAATAATAATAATAATAATAATAATAATATGCACATTTTAGGTGACACTCTAGCAAATAAATATTCCATCAATGCATTCTTTTGGTCATAAATAATTTTTAATATTTTTGTCGTGACACTGTTAAAGGTGCGTCTGTTAAAGGTGCGTCTGTTAAAGGTGCGTCTGTTAAAGGTGCGTCTGTTAAAGGTGCGTCTGTTAAAGGTGCGTCTGTTAAAGGTGCGTCTGTTAAAGGTGCGTCTGTTAAAGGTGCGTCTGTATAAGAGGTGATCTTAAGACGAGTCTTTAAGAGTCAATATTTTGACTGATGTTCTGGGCTATGTGGATCACCAGCTGATTATTGTTTTATTAATATTAATAATTATAATAATACCAATATTATAATTATTATTCAATATTTTTTAAAGAATTGTATCAAAATGAGAATAATTTAGTGTATAATAATGCTGAGTCATTTCTGTGGATGTCTTAAACTTTTCCTCTTCAAGGCATCAAACTTAACTGTCTCCCTACGGGTTTAACGTTCTCCTTAATTAATAATAATAATAATAATGATAATAACAACAACAATAATAATAATAATAATAATAATAATAATAATAATAATAATAATAATAATAATATGGTAAGAGTTTAATTTATTTTGTTTTTTCTTATTAAAGTTTTCTTAACTATTGTTGCAAAAGACACAGGCAGTAGGCCAGTAGGCCTACCTGGTCCTCCTGTAGTTGACAGGCTTTAATAACCCTTGTATAGTCGAAAGACTAATGACCTGCGTGCACACGATGAATTTTAATGATCCTGGTGTATGCCAGAGATTTAACGACCATGTTGTTATCAACGATAAGTTTTAATAACGTTGGTATAGGTGATAGTCTTTCCTGACGACTCGAGAGTTGTCATGAAAGGGCCAGTAAATTTTAATGACCCTTGTGTAGTCGTAATGCTCTGATGACCCTAATACAGTAGATACGGTTAATGACCCCTGTGTAGGCGATAGAATTTAATAACCCTGGTTTAAAGCTAATAAACCAAGCAACAACTTTCTCGACAAATCTGTGAAGTTTGCTTTGAAGATTACTTTGAGCGATGCTCATCCAAGGGGGAAGAAGTCTTGATGCTGACGAACGGTTCTTGATCCGTGGAATTAGAACCACTCCTCCCGACTTCGGATCAAATCTGATTGCCTACCTTTATGCAGGCGCTGTGCGACCCTGGCGGGCTCAACGCCTAGGCTGCAAAGACGAAGAAAGCACAACGGATTTTGGGAGTGTCAAAAGAACCGTTTCAGAGATGAGCATCAGTCGGCTGGGTGAAAAGCCGTTTCACAGTCGATCTATTGTGCACAGAGCCACACCAGAACAGATCTGCTGAATACAAAGCCTCACCCGGTCTGTTGTTTATCGAGCCACACCCGAACTGGTCTGCGTAAAGAACTAGATATTCCAAGCATCAGAGATCGTGTCACTGAAAAAAATAGTCTCACTGGTGATATTATGCTCCTGCAAACACAGTCAAACCCTCTCACAGAAATCCCTCCGAACTGCTTTCAACACTGGCGAGCACTCTTCCAGTTGATCGTGAAAGCTGGAACTGACCTCTAAATGAATTAAATGATCAAAGTCAACTTAAACGTGCGACACTTCCCAGCACCATGGGAAATTACCTCTTCCTAAAACACTATCCGTCGATTTTTTTCCAGAATACCTTATTAAATCCCAATTAAATCTTCGTCATGAAGGCTAGCACGATGCCATCATTGTTACAGATATTTTAGTCACAAAGCAGCACTCTCTCTTTTACCAGTTAAGTTGATGACAGACTTCACCATCCCAATGATGCAACTGGTAGTGCCATTGTCAGCAGAGAGATATCTTCTGTAAATATAGCTCCTGTAAAAATAGCTCCTGGAAAGACAGCTCCTGTAAAGATGGCTCCTGTTTGGTATACTCATTGCACTCAACTACATCTGTGTTTCTAAGGTTAACACGTTAGTTGTGATTCTCTATCATCATTTGTAAAATACTTGTGTCAGCAGACAAACACATGTATGGTAGACTTGTTGACAGTAGACTCAATATACACCCTTCGATTCCATTGTACTTTAGTCTACAAATGCATGATAGTATGGATGAATAGAGGAAGGCATATGCTTTCAAGGAGGGAGTAGACTACAACTTTGGGACGTCAACTAATAGTTTGGGGGCAATAAGACACAAAAAAACTCAATTGAACTTCATTGACCTGACGCCGTGAGGGAACAGGTGTCACGAAATAGGTGTCAGACGACAGGTGTCCAAGAATGGTGTGTTCTAGAATAAGTGTCAGGGTACTGGGTCAGAGAACATGTGTCAGAGAATAAATGTATCAAAGAACATAGTTGCTAGAGAAGAGATATGTCAGAAAATAGAGGTCAAAAAACAAGTGTCAGTGAGATGTGTGTCAGAAAGCAGGTGTACATCTTAGCGCAGGTATGTCAGATAACAGTGTGTCAGAGAGCAGGTGTTAGTGTCAGAGAGGCTGGGGAATCTCCAGAGAAATGTTGGTGGAGACGGTGTGTGCCTTCCCAGGATGCCATCAATTTCACGGTGTTTATAATGGCCGGATCTGAGAGTGGGGCCTCGGTATTACCAGTGACGCTTGTGTTATCCCACACCCACTGTATCCTCCACCCACTGTACCCTCCACCCACTGTACCTTCCACCCACTGTATCCTTCTCCACTGTACCCTCCACCCACTGTATCTTCCACCCACACCCGCTGTACCCATCACCCACACCCACTGTATCCTCCACCTACAGTACTCTCCAGCCACACCCACTGTATCCTTCACACACTCACTGTACCCTTCACTCACTGTACACTCCACCAACAAACACTGTATCCTCCACCCACACCCACTGTCTCCTCCACCCACTGTACCCTCCACTCACAGTATTATTCACCCACTGCATCCTCCACCCTCACCCACTGTATCCTCCACTCTCATCCACTGTATCCTCCAATCACATCTACTGTATCCATCACCCACACCAGCTGTATCCACATACTGTACTCATACGATGGTGTGATTAGCTCAGAGCTAAGTTCATTCTACTCCCCGTTTGGTGTACTAGCTTCCACAAGCAGTACATACATTATTCTAACCACGAACAAGTGGTATTTAATCAATAACAAACTTCCCACGAGGCGAGCTAAAACAACACGGGTTCGATCCCTCTGCTAGCCGCAGTTTGTTATTGATTAAATACCGCTTATACATACATATATATATATATATATATATATATATATATATATATATATATATATATATATATATATATATATATATATATATATATATATATATATATATATATATATATATATATATATAATATATATATATATATATGTATATATATATATATATATAATATATATATATATATATATATATATATATATATATATATATATATATATATATACACTGATCTCTGGCTGAAGGAGACTCGAACCTACGAACCTTGGAACAAGGTATGCAGTGCTTTACCAATCTACCCACACTGGACAATACCTTGGAGTCCAGCTTGCGCTAGACTTTGATCCAAGGCAGCCAGCTTTCAGGGAGAAGGCTTACAGCTTTTCATCTCATCCCCTGCATGCATCAGCCTTACTAGAGATTTTTAACAATGCAAGGAATTCGCAAGAGCAGGCGAAATATACACAAACACTGATCTCTGGCTGAAGGAGACTCGAACCACCGAACCTTGGAACAAGGTACGTAGTGCTTTACCAATCTACCCACACTGGACAATACTTTGGAGTCCAGCTTGCGCTAGACTTTGATCCAAGGCAGCCAGGGTATGGAAGAGGGTAAGGTACCTAGGGATTGGCAGAGAGCATGCATAGTTCCTTTGTATAAAGGCAAAGGGGACAAAAGAGAGTGCAAAATTATAGGGGGATAAGTCTGTTGAGTATACCTGGTAAAGTGTATGGTAGAGTTATTATTGAAAGAATTAAGAGTAAGACGGAGAATAGGATAGCAAATGAACAAGGAGGCTTTAGTAAAGGTAGGGGGTGTGTGGACCAGGTGTTTACAGTAAAATATATAAGTGAACAGTATTTAGATAAGGCTAAAGAGGTTTTTGTGGCATTTATGGATTTGGAAAAGGCGTATGACAGGGTGGATAGGGGGGCAATGTGGCAGATGTTGCAGGTGTATGGTATAGGAGGCAGGTTACTGAAAGCAGTGAAGAGTTTTTACGAGGATAGTGAGGCTCAAGTTAGAGTATGTAGGAAAGAGGGAGATTATTTCCCAGTAAAAGTAGGCCTTAGACAAGGATGTGTGATGCCACCGTGGTTGTTTAATATATTTATAGATGGGGTTGTAAGAGAAGTAAATGCGAGGTTCTTGGCAAGAGGCGTGGAGTTAAAAGATAAAGAATCACACATAAAGTGGGAGTTGTCACAGTTGCACTTTGCTGATGACACTGTGCTCTTGGGAAATTCTGAAGAGAAGTTGCAGAGGTTGGTGGATGAATTTGGTAGGGTATGTAAAAGAAGAAAATTAAAAGTGAATACAGGAAAGGTTATGAGGATAACAAAAAGATTAGGTGATGAAAGATTCACGGTTCAGGAAGAGTGACCTAGTAGCGACCAGTGAAGAGGCGGGGCCAGGAGCTCGGACTCGACCCCTGCAACCTCAACTAAGTGAGTACAACTAGGTGAGTACACACACACACACACACACACACACACACACACACACACACACACACACACACACACACACACACACACACACACACACACATACACACTCACACAGACACACACACACACACACACACACACACACACACACACACACACACACACACACACACACGAACACACACACACACACACACACACACACACACACACACACACACACACACACACACACACACACACACACGACATGACGGAAGGGTTAGACTCAGAAGTGTCCCTGTTTGCAGATGATGTGAAGTTAATGAGGAGAATTAAATCTGATGAGGACCAGGCAGGACTTCAAAGAGACCTGGACAGACTGGACACCTGGTCCAGCAAATGGCTTCTCGAATTTAATCCTGCCAAATGCAAAGTCATGAAGATAGGGGAAGGGCACAGAAGACCACAGACAGAGTATAGGCTAGGTGGCCAAAGACTGCAAACCTCACTCAAGGAGAAAGATCTTGGGGTGAGTATAACACCGAGCATGTCTCCGGAAGCACACATCAATCAGATAACTGCTGCAGCATATGGGCGCCTGGCAAACCTGAGAACAGCATTCCGATACCTTAGTAAGGAATCATTCAAGACACTGTACACCGTGTATGTCAGGCCCATACTGGAGTATGCAGCACCTGTTTGGAACCCGCACTTGATAAAGCACGTCAAGAAACTAGAGAAAGTACAAAGGTTTGCAACAAGGTTAGTTCCAGAGCTAAGGGGAATGTCCTATGAAGAAAGATTAAGGGAAATCGGCCTGACGACACTGGAGGACAGGAGGGTCAGGGGAGACATGATAACGACATATAAAATACTGCGTGGAATAGACAAGGTGGACAAGGACAGGATGTTCCAGGGAGGGGACACAGAAACAAGAGGCCACAATTGGAAGTTGAAGACACAAATGAGTCAGAGAGATAGTAGGAAGTATTTCTTCAGTCATAGAGTTGTAAGGCAGTGGAATAGCCTAGAAAATGACGTAGTGGAGGCAGGAACCATACACAGTTTTAGACGAGGTTTGATAAAGCTCATGGAGCGGGGAGAGAGAGGGCCTAGTAGCAACCGGTGAAGAGGCGGGGCCAGGAGCTAGGACTCGACCCCTGCAACCACAAATAGGTGAGTACAAATAGGTGAGTACACACACACACACACACACACACACACACACACACACACACACACAGGTATGATAAAGTTCACGGCTCAGGGAGAGTGACCTAGTAGCGACCAGTGAAGAGGCGGGGCCAGGAGCTCGGACTCGACCCCTGCAACCTCAACTAGGTGAGTACAACTAGGTGAGTACACACACACACACATACACACACTCTCACACACACACACACACACACACACACACACACACACACACACACACACACACACACACACACACACACACTCACACTCACACACACATACACACTCACACGGACACACACACACACACACACACACACACACACACACACACACACACACACACACACACACACACACACACAAGAGATTGGTGCAAAAACTGGAGGACCAAGCAGGGATAACAGGGAAGGCACTACAATGGATCAGGGAATACTTGTCAGGAAGACAGCAGCGAGTCATGGTACGTGGCGAGGTGTCAGAGTGGGCACCTGTGACCAGCGGGGTCCCGCAGGGGTCAGTCCTAGGACCAGTGCTGTTTCTGGTATTTGTGAACGACATGACGGAAGGAATAGACTCTGAGGTGTCCCTGTTTGCAGATGACGTGAAGTTGATGAGAAGAATGCACTCGATCGAAGACCAGGCAGAACTACAAAGGGATCTGGACAGGCTGCAGACCTGGTCCAGCAATTGGCTCCTGGAGTTCAATCCCACTAAGTGCAAAGTCATGAAGATTGGGGAAGGGCAAAGAAGGCCGCAGACGGAGTACAGTCTAGGGGGTCAGAGACTACAAACCTCACTCAAGGAAAAAGATCTTGGGGGGAGTATAACACCAGGCACATCTCCTGAAGCGCACATCAACCAAATAACTGCTGCAGCATATGGGCGCCTAGCAAACCTCAGAACAGCATTCCGACATCTTAATAAGGAATCATTCAGGACCCTGTACACCGTGAATGTTAGGCCCATATTGGAGTATGCGGCACCAGTTAGGAACCCACACCTAGCCAAGCACGTGAAGAAACTAGAGAAAGTGCAAAGGTTTGCAACAAGACTAGTCCCAGAGCTAAGAGGTATGTCCTACGAGGAGAGGTTAAGGGAAATCAACCTGACGACACTGGAGGACAGGAGAGATAGGGGGGACATGATAACGACATACAAAATACTGAGAGGAATTGACAAGGTGGACAAAGACAGGATGTTCCAGAGATTGGACACAGTAACAAGGGGACACAGTTGGAAGCTGAAGACACAGATGAATCACAGGGATGTTAGGAAGTATTTCTTCAGCCACAGAGTAGCCAGTAAGTGGAATAGTTTGGGAAGCGATGTAGTGGAGGCAGGATCCATACATAGCTTTAAGCAGAGGTATGATAAAGCTCACGGCTCAGGGAGAGTGACCTAGTAGCGATCAGTGAAGAGGCGGGGCCAGGAGCTCGGAATCGACCCCCGCAACCTCAACTAGGTGAGTACACACACACACACGTACACACACACACACACACACACACACACACACACACACACACACACACACACACACACACACACACACACACACACACACACACATGTGTGGGTCCGTGGGGTGCAGACGTGGGTAACTAGGCTCCGAGAACCCTAGTGTTTTTAAGGCGTGCAGTAAATGCTAGCAGTAATCAGTGGTAGTGACATAGTGAACAATAATACGAGTGATAACTAAAGTTATTAGTTAAAAATAGTCGAGAGGAAGCTGAAATTATGAATATTTCAAAGCACCAAGCCGTTGTGGGTCTATAGGCGCTGTTGCCACACAGATTCAAACATACAAAGATCAAAGTGAGTGTGGAAGCGGCTGTTCAAGAATTATCAGCGTTTGGCTAACAAGTGAAATGTGAGGCAACATACATTGAGAATGAAAAAGTTAATAAGCAAAAGGGGAAAGGAAAAATAAAATATATAACAAGGGAAGGTGGCAGCAGTAGGCCTGCTTAAGCAGTGATGTCACGACAAGTTGTGTGCCATTATAAATATAAAGTGAAGTGTATATTATGTGAAGTGTATACTATCATAAGTGAAAAGTGAAATCACGTGAGGATCGAGGGATGTATGAGCACATGTGGCTGTAATCAACACGGGTGAAGGATCTCCAAAATAGGGATTTAAGGACTACGTGCGACGACTTCGTCATCAGCATCTGGCAGCTTGTCACGACTGTTGCCAGCGCAAGTATCACTCACCTATTTTGTGGTTTGCATGTTGCAGGCTTGTTCTGGCCTTGCATCGCTGTTAGATACTGGTCACTCACTCCTGCAAGCTATTATAGTAGTTATTAGTAGTAAGAATACTTAGGAAGCTAGGAAGTCCTCTCTCAACGTAAACAAGGAATAGGATAATAACCAGCAATAATTGATACTTAAATCCAGAAAGGGCAATAAGTGGAGAGAGTAGCATTTCTAGGAAAGACAGTTGGAACAGAGAGGTATAACGGATCTTTAAACCACACCATCTACCCCCCCCCCCTAACCATCCCTCTCTCACACACACACAATGGCAGACACTCATAGAAGCTTTAGACCCTAGTAGCAATTTCCACTTTTTAGAACCCAGAATTACTGGTATGTATTAACAGTATTCCCCCTCACATCTCCCCCATACACACGAATACACACATATACACATATACACACACAGCTTTTAAGGGCAACATTGTAAGTAGGTGGGGTCAAGTCCCAGGAGAGTGGGGGTCAGGTCACAAGAAGTTGCAGCCATTCAAGGACCACTGACACACACACACACACACACACACACACACACACACAACACACACACAACAAACACACACACACACACGACACACACACACACACACACACACACGACACACACACACACACGACACACACACACACACACACACACACACACACACACACACCCTCCTATCTCTTTACCCTTTCTGCTCCTTTCTGTTATTCCGCTAAACCTATTACTGTCCTTGTCAATTAGTGCCACTGGCACTAATTGACAGTGCCACTGGAGGAGTGGGGTTACAGGTGTCACCACTGAAGCAC
>NW_027200491.1:0-20095 GCF_038502225.1 Cherax quadricarinatus | reverse complement strand
GGTGGCAGTGATGGTGGTAGCAGTTGTAATAGTGGTAGAAGGTGGTAGTGATGGTGGTAGCAGTTGTAATAGTGGTAGAAGGTGGTAGTGATGGTGGTAGCAGTTGTAATAATGGTAGAAGGTGGTAGAGGGTGTCTTCTTCAGTGATTCAGCAATTCTACTAACTCCTCCAATGTTGTTGGAGTTATATAGGGCTACAGAAAACACCACCACCTCAGCTGCTGCTTCACCACCATTATGGATGGCTTACTCTCAGTGGCCCTTATATACCCAACAACAACACAACACAACACCTCTCGTGACATACACAATGACTTATTTTATTCATTCTAGAGTATATTTCATGTTTCTGTGTTATTAATATTGTTTATTATGTCATATTAGTTGAATTGTGATAGATAAATAAGCTGCAGAGTTGATATTACTGTCATATTCTCCAACAATAAACTTACCATCCCTCCCTCACACAAACAAGTCTCCAATAAGAACATAAGAAAGGAGGAACACTGCAGTAGGCCTGTTGGCCCATACTATGCAGGTTCTTTACAATCATAAATAACAAAAAAAGGCACAATACCATGACTGGAACGATAAACAAATAACCCGCACATAGAAGAGAGGAGCTTACGACGACATTTCAGTCCGACTTGTAAATGGTCCAAGTCGGACCGAAACGTCGTCGTAAGCTCCTCTCTTCTATGTGCAGGTTATTTGTGTACCTTTACAATCCTTCCCACTAAGAACATAAGAATGGAAGAACACCACAGATCTACTGGCCCATACAAGGCAGGTCCTTATCAAAATGACCTCTACCCAAAGCTACCCAAGAATTTACTCCGATACCCAGTGACACAAATCAAACCCAGCTCCTCCCACTCATATATTTGTCCAATCTCTTCTTAAAGCTACCCAAGGTCCTAGCCTCGATCACCCTACTGGTAAGTGTGATGTTAAATAAGAACATAAGAACTTAAGAAAGTAGGAACACTGCGACAGGCCTGCTGGCTCATACTAGGGAGGTCCTTCACAAATCCAACCCACTAACAGAACAAATGCTACCCAAGCAATAAGCTCAGGTGCAAGTCCAACTCAAATCCAACCCCTCTCTCTCATGTATTTATCCATCCTAAATTTGAAACTACCCAAGCCATAGCTTTTACAACATAAAGGAGGAACACTGCAATAGGCCTGTTGGCTCATACTAGGCTGGTCCTTCACAAATCCAACCCACTAACAGCATAACTGCTATACCCAAGCAATAAGCTTTGATAAACCTATTTACTCACGTGCAAGACCGATTCAAACCAACCCCCTCATTCATGTATTTATCCAACCTAAATTTGAAACTACTCAATGTTTTAGCTTTGATCACCCTACTAGGCAGACTGTTCCACTCATCAACTACCCCTATTCCCAATGTTCATTTATACATTTTATTAGTGCTTTACATTTATTTGGCATTCTTTTCTGCATGTAAATCTATATTTAAGCTAGATAAGTGACCCCTGAAGTGACCTAGAGTCCTTATGGAGGGGGATTCCCCTTCCAAACAATAACCTCTCTTCCCTCTCTCCTCCTCCCTGTCTTCCATTCATCAGCAACAGCCTTCAATAAAGGTAACTGTCATGTTGAATGTTCATTCTTTTGTGCATGTAAATCTATCTTTAAGGTAAAAAAAAAAATTGTTGTTGATACTTCTGGGTGTCTGGAACGAATTAATTGGATTTACATTATTTCTTATGGGGAAAATTGATTCGAAAATCGTAAATTTCGATAATAGTAACACTTCCAGGAACAGATTAATTACAAAAAACGAGGGACCACTGTACATGTTATGGTTTAATAACATGTATGTTATTAACCCCTTCAGGGTCCAAGGCCAAAATCTGAAGTGGTGCTCCAGTGTCCAAGAAATTTTGAAAAAAAAAATTATTTTTTCTTGCAGAATTAAAGAGCATATTTTTGTGAAGGTAATAAGACAAAAAAAAAAAATTCTGATCAGTACTTACCGAGATACAGTGCCAAGAAGTTTGTCAAAAATGATGTGGTGGCGGCAACATCGACGAATTCCACATACGCGCATTACATTATTTTGCGGTTTTTATTGTTTTTTCTTTTCTTTTCCAATTTTTTTCTATTCCTACTAACATTTGGGGCCTGAGAGACCAATACTGTATATAATGTATATATATAAACTCACTGTATTGAACACAATAACCGCACTAAAGTTATTATCATATTATTGTTTACCACTGTTGTTTATTACAATAAACATGCACAAATCTTGTATAATACTAATGTTCTATCATATATTTACATATTTACAATCACTGGACATGGTTTTAGAACTGCTGGAGCTTGTGGAACTCCTTGAAACAAGGCACCATGCACAGAGGCACCTTACATTCCTCACACATAAACCGAGTGTCTTTGCGTCTTTGTTGCCATCGTTTTGTTTGTGCACAGACGATGCATCTCTTCTGAGCAAATTTCTTCTAAGTTGAAGGAAGTTGTATTATGAAATGATCACCTTCCCTCCTCAAACACTTGGGTATATCCTGAGGAATTCGAGGACCGTGTTGTATAGCAGGTGTTCTTACCTGGTACTTCATTATGAGTTGTCTGACAACAGACAAACAAAATTCACCATATGGTGGTCTGTTGCCAGTCTTTATTTGGTACATATTATATGCATTGAGCATTGAAATGTCCATGAGATGGAAGAAAAGTTTCATGTACCACTTGTAACTCTTACGAACACAGTCAACAAAACCAATCTGCATGTCACATTTGTCAACCAAGCGCATGTTTTGTGTATAATCAATCACTGTCACTGGTTTTCGAATACGTTCATTAGTCACTCGATCAACTTTGCCACTGTCTTGCATTTCATTACAGTGAATGGTTGTCAACAATGTGACATCTCGTTTGTCATGCCACCGTAATGCCATGATGTCATTGGCAGTAAACACCTGCACGTCATCACCACGAGCACCTGCGTTGAGCCTGGGCATATGTTTACGATTAGAACGCACTGTGCCACACACATCTGTCTTGTTCACTCGCATGAAATCACTGAGTAATGGGCTTGTGTACCAGTTATCGGTGCCATCATGTTTCTCACTATGTCACCTGAGATACCCAATAACATCTTGGTATCTTTCAATGTTTTACTACCCGTGTATACAACAATATCCAACACCAGGCCACTGTCACAATCACAGAGTACAAACAGTTTTATACCAAAGCGTTTCCTCTTGCTCGGTATATACTGCTTGAATGACAGTCTACCTTTGAACAAAATCAAAGACTCGTCAATTACAAGATTCTTGAATGGATAAAAGCATATGCTGAACTTTTGTTTGAGATACATGAAAACATTTCTAATCTTGTATAACCTGTCACTTCTATCAGGCCTGGTTTTGTCAGAGAAGTGTAACATACGTAAGAGTAAGATAAACCTGTTCACTGGTATGATTTCACTGAAGACCGGGGTAGAAATTAGCCGATCTGTGGACCAGTATGCTTTTATATTATGCTTATAGACGTGAGGCATAAGCATTATTGTTGCAAAAAGCAAATACATTTCTGCAACAGTCGTCTCTTTCCACCTGTGTAGTCTTGACTGTGGTGATAAGATCGTATTTGCCATGGTGTACTCAAAATACTTATTACTTTCCCTGACAATAATTTCCATCAATGGCTGGTCAAAGAATAATTCAAAGAATTCCGGTTCATTGGCCGTGGTTCCAAGGGGACAAGTAGGTAGAATTCCACTTTGAGAGTCATCAAAGTGGTGAGGCTTGGGAAAAAAATTGGGATTTTGCTGCCAATCCCACATACGGTTTGCTGGTGCGGATGGTTGTGGTTGTGGTGGGCTGGTGGCTGGCGCTCCGCTTTGTCCTTGAACTGACGAGTCAGCAGCGTGGGTCCCAGCGTGGCCTGGTGAGTCACGCATGGCGGTGCCACTACCATCACCACTAACACCATCCACTGATGCCTGTGGTCTATCCATGCCAAGTGTAGCCACATCATCCTCACTATCACTACCTAAAACTGGTGTTGGGCCACGGGATGTACTCCGGGATGTACTCCGTCCCCTGGGCACAGCATAGGGTACACTACCCAAGCGCATGCGGTGGCGAACATACCGACGCTTCACTGGTGAATATGATTCCTCACTATCACTACTCGAATGATCGTCGAGCTCAATAAAATCACAATCCACGTCACTATCATCATCATTACTGAAGTCAGAGGCCTGGCCACGCGAAAATATTAGTTTTCTCTTGCGTTGAGGAACAACCGACCGTGAGTCACGAGTGCCCACACCAGAGGTAGAAGGTTGAGGATCGTCAGGGTTTTCTGCACTATTATCGATATCCTGGTCATTCTTTTCGGTCACTAACTGATCAAAGCCATAGAATTCGTCTTCATTTCCACTTCCATCAGTGTCAGAACTATCAGATAGGAAGAGGAGAGTCCCAATTTTCCGGGGAGTGAGAGCTGACTTGCGACGAGGCATGGTGAACAAGGGTGACTGAGCCGGCGTTCCCGCAATGCTATGCGGGCACCTAGATTTTTTGTTTATGGCGCACACCCACCACGCAGACCCGTTCTCTCACATGTAGGCCTATGAGCATTTTCGCGCTAAATTTGATGGCGCTAGAATTTTGGCGTAGATCTACTGTTTGGACACTCAACGTGAAGCCGTAGATCTACGGGACGGACCCTGAAAGGGTTAAATACCACTGCCTCCACCAGTGCCTCAACCACTGCAGTGCATTGCTGTATTATTATTAATAGCAGTAGCAGAAATGTTTGATTCTTTGCCGTGTTCAAGAGTAAACATATGATGTCACCGTCCAATACCTGTCCAAATAGCCATTCCAATATTCAGTCATGAATGGGTTGACATTATTTATACTGTAGTTTAATAGCAAATAATTAACAAACAACACTCATTACACTGAGTGGTGGGAGGGCTGGCTGCAGTTTTGGGGGTCGGAGGGAGGGTAGTAGGGACTCGTAGGTGGCGGGAAACTTAAATATGATTTGGCGGCTGGGAATATGGTGGTTGGGAATTTGGTAGTTGGGAATTCGTGAATGTGTGAAGCCCGCGAAAGTTGAAAATGTGAATGTTGAGGGAGATCTGTATATACAAAAGATGAGGTAATCAGTCCCTCACCCTTGGAGTTAGTGTTCACAACATCATGGTGGTGGAGAATCTAGAGCAAAGGCAAGGAGACTGGCGGTTATATAGGCATCAGTGGATAGGGACATGTAGCAGACAAGGGCATAGTCACTGGAAGGCGGGATTCCCCAGTGGAAGTAGGTCCTACCCAAAGGGATGGGTTAGTTGTAGTAGCTGTGAAGAAGGTCTTGTAGATGTCCTCTGAACCAAGATTCCATGATGCTGCAGTGTCTGACAAGTTATGCAAGAAAGGTATAAAATACCGACAATATGAAAGTTACGACGCATGTGCAACATCTGGATATCTTTATTGTAGACGCTTCGCCATCCAGTGGCTTTATCAATACAGATTCTAGGACATAATTAGAAGACAGTAGAACTATATACAAAAGATGAGGTAATCAGTCCCTCAGCCTTGGAGTTAGTGTTCATAGCATCGTGGTGGTGGAGTATCTGGAGCAAAGGCAAGGAGACTGGCGGTTATATAGGTGTCAGTGGATAGGGACGTGTAGCAGACAAGGGCATAGTCACAACTTGTCAGACACTGCAACATCATGGAATCTTGGTTCAGAGGACATCTACAAGACCTTCTTCACGACTACTACACCTAACCCATCCCTTTGGGTAGGAAGATTGGACAGACAGTTTTCTTAACAAATTACTTAGACTATACAACAAACATTGTCCTATAAAAATGAAACAGATCACGAATAAACGGCTCGGTTGCCCATGGCTAACCAGCAGCATTCTGAAATCCATTGATAAGAAACACCAATATGAAAAGCAATATAGACAGGGCTTCATATACAAAGATATTCTTAAACACTTCATCAGTTCTCACCAAAGTAATAAAGAAAGCCAAACAACTGTACTACTCCACCAGATTCACTGACACAAGAGGAGATATAAAAAAGACCTGGAAAACACTCTCCCAGATTCTTGGCACCCACAAACTGAAAAAAAAACAAGAATATTGTCCTAACTAAACCTAATGAAACACCACTGCATCCCACTGATACAGCTAACAAGATAAACGACTTCTTCTTAACAATAGGATATAATCTTGCCGGTAAAATCCCAGGTACCAACGCCCATGCCGGGGACTACCTAGATGGGAATTTCCCAAATTCCTTCTATCGTGTACCAACTGAGCCCACCGAAGTTACCGAGATTATAAAGTCACTTAAAAATAACTTGGGGAATCTGTCTCATGTCCCACTGTTATTGTACAAGCGAGCGGCCCATGTCCTTTTGCATGCTATTTCATTACTTTTTAACAAGTCACTAGAAACTAGCACCTTCCCAAAACTACTCAAGACAGCAAGGGTTACACCAATACATAAAGGCCAATATCAAACTTACCATTGCTATCCAAAATCTTTGAGAAACTCGTGCACAGGAGACTATATTCATTTATAACGGCACAAAACATACTCAACCCCTGCCAATTTGGATTCAGGAAAATAAAAGTACTAATGATGCATTTGTAAAACTACTAGGTCTGCTTTACACAGCATTGGAAAATAAGGAATATCTGCTAGGAATTTTTATTGACCTAAGAAAAGCTTTTGACATGGTAGACCACGGCATCCTACTCCACAAACTTGACCATTATGGTATAAGAGGCCATGCACTTGCATATTTCAAATCCTACCTTACTAATAGGTATCAGTATGTCATGATTAAAGACACAACATCATCAACACGGCCACTTGATACTGGAGTTCCACAGGGAAGTGTCCTCAGACCCCTGCTCTTCCTCATTTACATCAGTGATCTTCCAAACGTTTCCCAACACCTGAAACCCATTCTCTTTGCTGACGACACGACTTATGTCATCTCTCACCCTAATCTTGCCACCCTCAACACCATTGTTAACAAGGAGCTGCTCAAAATATCGACTTGGATGACAGCCAATAAACTCACACTTAACACTGACAAAACCTGCTATATTATGTTTGGTAGCAAAGCAGGTGTTGTGCAACTTAACATTAAGATCGATAACACTCTAATTGCCAGACATAATGAGGGCAAATTCCTAGGCCTATACCTTGACAACAACCTGAATTTCAGCACCTATATCCAACACATAACAAAAAAAGTATCTAAAACAGTTGGGATCCTCTCCAAGATACGATACTATGTGCCACAAAATGCCCTTCTCACACTATACCATTCACTCATTTATCCATACCTCACCTATGCTATTTGTGCTTGGGGATCAACTGCAGCAACACACCTAAAGCCAATAATAACCCAACAAAAAGCCGCAGTAAGAATAATCACTAAATCCCATCCCTGGCAACACAGCCCCCCACTCTTCATAGATCTAAACTTACTCCCTGTTCAGAATATCCACACTTTCTATTGTGCAATCTACATCTACAGGACCTTAAATTCCAATATTAACCTTAACCTAAAATGCTTTCTTGATAGTTGTGACAGGACCCACAGGCAATAACACCAGATACAAACTTCAGTATGGCATTCCCTGTGTCCAACTAAACCTTTACAAAAATTCAATGTATGTCAAAGGCCCTAAAATCTGGAATACCCTACCTGAAAACTCTAGAACTGCAGACACATTCATCACCTTCAAAACTACCATTAGAAAACATCTCATCTCCCTGATACACCCTGTCAACTATGTAAAAACCACCTGGTGGTTCACACTTACACTCACCCATTTGACTATAAGCACAGAAATACGAATCTTAATCTTAAAATAATGATTCCTAACTAGTCATAAGTTTGCCTGTAATACTTCAATATAGAAACTATGTACTGTGCCAAAACAAAAGCTGTGGAGAAATTTTCTCCAGGAGGGGGGTATCAGCCCCCTTCAGCCCCTTTCAGCCCTTTCAGCCCTGAGGGGCCCAGCCCTCTCAGAAGGGGCAAGCGTCTTGTTTACTGCTACAGTGAGTAATTGATCACAGATGCCGTACGAGTATGTGACGTGGTCAAGTGACCGCTGCTCCTTGCAGTCCTGTGTTGCAAAGTGTAGCTTAATAAAAGACAGTTCATCTCTTACTTTAGCAGGACAATTAAGGAAAATCCTGCTCCCACTTTATTACCATGGTAAAGATAGTGGACATTGTTGTCTATGCTTAAGACAGCAAGAATCAAACATTCTGCTTTGCTTCATCGAGGAAGTGGCAAGGAAGCAAAAGTACTAGGTCAGCTTTTCCTTTGTGCTAGGGAGTAACTGCGTGGGGCGCTGTGGCATCTTCAGATTACTTTTGACTCTACTGAGAGTGACACTGACGCCAGGATAACCAGCAAAGAACTATCTGTGCGTTAGTGTGAACAAAGTGTCTCATAAAACACAATAAACACTTAAGAGAAGTGTGATCAGCTTCTTTAGTGATAAGATTGTGAACAATAAAGACAAATCTTGTGGAACATAGTGTACCAGTGTGCGTTTTCCTAGACTATGGAAGACGTGGACATCCAAGGACACTTCAGCTTCTATCAAGTCACCGATATCTGTCGAAGGTGTGAAGAACACCATAGCTCATGCTACAAGAGCAAGGTAGGTTACGAATTTCTTGTAGTACGGGGGACTGCGCAGTTCTTGAGTCACAAGGAGTTTGTAATCAACCTATAGTCGGCAGTAAGGTGCGGACTTTTGAGTCCAAACAAGTACGTAATTTATCAGCAATCAGTGAATGAAATATGCTGACATAACACCCCCTAGGGGTAATTTATAATCTTACAAATTATAAATCTTTACAGCCCGTTGAGAGATGACTTCGACAGCTTCTCAAGACCTCGTCTGCAGGGGCGGCTATGCAGGCGATAAGTTGTCTTTCTAAGTTAAGTTTTCACTGTTTAAACTTAGTTGGTAATGCCATTTCTCAACAAAAGCATTTATTTTGCTAAACTCACAAACTAGTATTTAGTCACTTAGTATTTAGTCAACTTACTCCATAATTTGTATAAATAATGTCAACCCATTCATGACTGCATGTTAGAATGGCTAGTTGGACATTTATTGGACAATGATGTCATTTGTTTACTCTTGTGGAAATTTATTTGGTCCAAAGTTCCACAGGACAGATACGGCGTACAAAGATCCCAACATGGCCATGTATGGAACTGCTGGATAGGGTGGCCCTTAAACCCAACCAAAACACACACACACACCCGGGTTGGCAAAGGTGGTTGGATGGTTGATGGATTTACCCTTCAGGGAAGAAGTAGATAGTTTATACTGTTAGTACACTAATATTAGGATTATTGAGGCAACTGTAGATAATAATAATGTAGACCTAAGACCTTAACGTAGGTAGTAAATAGGCCGATAATGTAGGGAAACACTAGGTTATGTTAGCTAGGGAGAACTGGCAGCCCAAGTTTGAATACTGGGGCACGGGGTTTTGAGACCACCGTGCTTTCTTCTAAGACTAGACACCGTCGTAGCAGCAAATGCCATGATCAGCAGGCGGCACCCCCACGTGTCTTCACATACTAGACCTGGGGAAATCTGGTGGAGGCACCTCAACGTACCATAGATGTCCTCCTCCGTCAGGCCCATACAGTAAGACAAGACCTCCCTTTTTTCTTAGGATCCTGGCCAGTGTCTGGGGAAAATTGCGAGTGAGTCGTGCTGTGGCCTTTGTGCAGCCGGCAGTTCAAGACCAGTACGTACTGGCGTCTCTTGTCAGCCTAGAAGCTAGTGTCCCTCTCTGCATAGTTAGTCTAGGGAATATACACCCCCCTTGGAAATAGGAATTTCTGAGGTGCAGGTAGGTCACTAATAATGATTGAATATTGCAGGAATTAAGGCTCCCAGTTGCACGTGGTTCTGAGGGGAGGTCCATGGGGCTAAAGCTTAGGGAGGTTGAAGACCAGAATAGATTCTCCAACACCAACTAAGTTAGTCCTTTATACGTGCATGCAGGCGATGTTTCTTGCAACATCCATCATTTATGAAAATCTGTCCTATAAGCCACTTGTGAGGCTGAGGTACCGACCTCAGGGCTCGGTGTCAACAGAGCTTGCCAGGGTAAACAACTCACATGGACGCAGTCTAGACAAATTTTCACAACTCTTGAACATCTGCAAAAATCAAACATTTCCCCTACTTTGAGCTCCATTTCTGTAATGTGTTTTCCATTCTATCAAATGAGACCAAGAAAACGAGAATACAACTGTAAATACACCTACCATCCGACTTACGACCTGCTCGACATACGACGACTCAACTTACGACCATGTTTTTTATGCCAAATTTCTGGGAAATAAACAAGTGTTTGTGTTGTACACAGTGTTTATCCTAAACCTTACAGTATAAAATACCGTAATGACAGCATAAAAAGTAAAGTAAAACATGAAATACCAAAATAAAACAATAAAATAAAGTGATTACAAAAATGTTATGTTGATATTCAGTAGTAAAGTTCGACTTACGTCCATTTCGACTTACAACCGGTTTCTCAGAACCGAACTCGGTCGTAAGTCAGATGGTAGGTGTACTATACAAAAATACACCTCAAATTCGGCATTTTAATCCAAAAACACGGGCGGAGTTCTTTTTTTTCCTCACGCACTGCGTGCTGCAGGAATTTTTTTTTTTTATACAGTGCACACTGACCACTCAGACCCATTTTCTCACATGTGGGCCTACCAGCTTTCTCCCGCTTGATTTGAAGCCACTAAAATTTTTGAGCACATATATATATACGTATGTCAAACACACTGGCTCGTAAGATGTATATACGACCGAAACAGTCAAAGGGTTAAATAATGCAGGACTTAATACACCACCTCAGGGAGTGCCAAGTTGCATTTCTTTAGTTTCACTTAGTATCCATACAACAGTGCAGCTTAGTTTCGGTTAGAAAGTTACTCAAATATCCACTGTAAAAGTAGACCTCTAAAGTCCATTGTAGCTAGTTCATACAAAATGACTTTTTGATTGCAACATCGAAAGCATTTTTAATATAATATACCATCATTTAACCCTTTCAGGGTTTCCGACGTACTAGTACGGCTTACGTGACAGGGTTATTGACGTACTAGTACGCATAAATTCTAGCGCCCTCAAATCTCACGGGAAAAGGCTGGTAGGCCTAGATGTGAGAGAATGGGTGTGTGTGGTCGGTGTGCGCGGTAGAAAAAAAATCTGGGACCCAGTGGCGCATTGTGGAATGCCATTTTAGTAGACCTTGTTCACCATGCCTCGCAGTAAGAAGCTCCTCACTCCTCGGCAAATTGGGACACTTTTGTTCCACAGTGACAGTTCTAATACAGATGGAAGTGCCAGTGAAGATGAGTTTCAAGGTTTTGATGAAGTTTTGACTGAAACTAATGACCATAATACCGGTAATAGTGAGGAAAACCCAGACGACCCTTAGCCTTCCACCTCTGCTGCTGTGCCGCCTTGTTCATGTTCAGTTGTGCCAGAACCAAAGAGGAAACTCCTATTTTCCCATATCCCGGACTCAGATGTGAGCATTGGTGATGATAGTGATAATATGAACTACAAGCTCTTGAAAACACTTCCAGTAGCGATAGTGTAGTGGAATATTCTCCAGTGACGATATATGCGCTCTGGTAGTGTGCCATATGCTATTCCAAAGGGAAGGAGTACATCTCAGAGTACATCCCATGGCTGTACAACAGGAACATATGTGAAAATGAAGATGATAGTGTTGCAGTTGGGATGGAAAATGTGCATGGTGGTGGTAGTGGTGGTGCCAACTGTGAGGCACCAGCAGTGGGCCATGCTGCCACCCACGCTGCCACCCATGCCGCTGCCTCAGCTGATCTACAACAAAGGCCACCATCCTCCACCCACCCATCACACCAGCCTCCACAACCACCACAACCACCTGTCAATGTCCAGTACCCACCAGCAGACCACACCTGGGATTGGCAGGAAGCTGCCAATTTTGTTCCAAATCCCCACCAGTTTGATGAAAGCCAAATTGGAATACGGCCATCTTGTACACTGGGGAACAATGCCAGTGAACTGGAATGTTTCGAGTTATTCTTTGACGAACCCCTGATGGAAATTATTGTCAGGGAAAGCAACAGATACTTCGATTACACCATGGCAAACACAATACTTTCACCAAAATCACGTCTACACCAGTGGAAGGAGACAACTGTGGCTGAGATGTATCTTTTCTTTGCCACAATAATTCTAATGCCACATGTGTATAAGCACACTGTGAAATCATACTGGTCAACAGACCGCCTGATTGCAACCCCAAGTTTCAGTGATATAATGCGAGTGAATCGATTTGTGCTACTATTACGTATGTTTCACTTCTCAGAGAAAACCAGGCCTGACAGAAATGACAGGTTATATAAGATTAGGAATGTGTTTGTGTATCTGAAAGAGAAATTCAATATGTATTTTAATCCCTTCAGGAAGCTTGTTATTGATGAGTCTTTGATTCTGTTCAAAGGAAGATTCTCTTTCAAGCAGTACATACCGACTTGTTATAAAGTTGTTTGTGCTTTGTGATTGCTACAGTGGTCTTGTATTGGATATTATTGTGTACACTGGAAGTTATACATTGCAAAATACCAGGAAGTTATTGGGCATCTCTGATGATGTGGTTAGAACAATGATAGAACCATACCTTGGTAAGGGGCATATGTTATATACTGATAACTGGTACACAAGCCCCTCACTCAGTGATTTTTTGCGAGTGAACATGACAGATGTGTGTGGCACAGTGCGTGCAAATCATAAACATATGCCCAGGTTTGACGCTGGCACTCGTAGAGGTGAGGTGCAGGCGTTTGCTGCCAATGACATCACGGCATTTCGGTGGCATGACAAATGAGATGTCACACTGTTGTCATCAGTTCACCCTAACGAAATGACAAACACTGGCAGGCAGCATAGAAACAGCAATGAACCCATTCTAAAACCTGCAGCTGTGATTGATTACACCCTCAATATGCACTCAGTGGACAAATGTGACATGCAGATTGGGTTTGCTGATTGTGTTCGCAAGAGTTATAAGTGATGCATAAAACTCTTTTTCCATCTTCTGGACATTTCCATGCTCAATGCTTATAATATGTATAAGATGAGGCCCAGAAACAAACCACCATATGGCGAATTTTGTTTGTCTGTCATCAGAGAAATAGTATTCAAGTACCAAGGAACAACACCTGCAATAGAAAACCGCCCACTAAATTATCAACGACTACCTTCTCATCTGAAGCATGGTGATTACTTCCTAATAAAACTGCCTGCTACTGCTTTCAAGAAAAAGGCTCAGAAGAGGTGTTACGACTGAGCACATACAAAAAAACGCCCACAACAATGCAGAGACACTCGTTTTATGTGTGAGGAGTGTAAAAACACCACTGTGCATGACACCATGTCTCAAAGTGTTCCACAGGCTGCAGGACTTCTAGAAACATTCCCTGTGACTGTATATGTATATATAAAATATAGAAAAATGGTAATAAACAACATTTTATGTTGTTTGTGTGTGTAAACAACAATTATAAGCAATATAATGACAGCAGTGTTTGTGCAGTTATTGTGTAGTAAATAAAGAGAAAAAAATTACAAAATAGTGCTCATATTGGTCTCACAGGCCATAAAAGTTACTTGAAAAAAAAAATTAAAAAATAGTAGAAAATAATACCAAAAAAAACTAAATAAACTAGAACCGGATGACTGGCAGTTGGCGATGTTACCATATGCTGGTCATTTTCTGTCAACTTCACGCCTCGGTAAGTATTGATGGTAAAATTTTTTTGTTTAGCCTATAAGATTTAAAAAAAAAACATCTTTTCATAAGAATTTTTTTTTTTTGAAAATTTTTCGACCCTGAGAACAAGTTTGGGAGAGGGCCTGTCGATCCTGAAAGGGTTAACACGGTAGTTATGTTCCTGAAAATGCCATGTTAGGCAAAATCGCGTTAGATAACTGAAAACTTATGGGATAAATAGGGTTATGTTCCTGGGAGCCCCAAAAAAGCCAAACAACTTTTTTATTTAGACTTCCAGATCTTACAAAAAAAAGTGAATATGTAATTGTAGTTCATTGTTGTGATGTACTATGTTGTTTTTACTGCTTAAGACTATAAATGCAACAGAAATAATAGTATTTCTTACCTTAAATTGTGGGTGCTGGTGTTTGTTGATTGTGAAAAGAGTGGAGAGTTATGCTGTGGCCCTACTGGGCTGAGGTGGATAGTAGAGGTTCTGATACTAAAGTTGATGGTCATACTGGAATGTGCATAAATTCTGTAATGGATTTACCCTGCAGGCATCAGCTGCTCTAGACAGCATTTCAGGGTCCTCTTCAGTGAAAAAATCTAACTTAAAGTCATTCAGTAAGTCAGTCAAGTCATTAAGTCAGTCAGTCAAGTCATTCATTCAGTCAGTCAAGTCAGTCAGTCAAGTCATTAAGTCAGTCAGTCAGTTAAGTCAGTAAGTCAGTTAATTCAGTCAGTAACTCATTAAGTGAAGTCAGTAAGTCAGTCAGTCAAATCAGTAAGTCAGTCAAGTCAGTAAGTCAAGTCATTAAGTCATTCGGTCTAGTCAGTAAGTCATTCAATCAAGTCAGTAAGTCATTCAGTTATTCAGTAAGTCAGTCAGTCAGTCAGTCAGTCAATCACAATCACACAGACTCATTTTTACCTCATTTTATGTGCACAAAGTGACATTTCGTTATGGCCACAGGTTATCTCTTGTCTAATATCTCTGTTTTCCTCATTAATTCTAAAACTTAAATGCTTATACCTTTTCTTTCCACCTTCAGCAACACTGGTATGCCTACTGGTTGTCATGATTGCTTGGCAGACACAAGATATGGTAATTAAAAGATTAAAACACAATTCACAAACACAGCTAGCTTGTAGGAGAGAAGTGGAACTGAACACGTATGAATGAATGCTGGGATGGTGGTGTCGAGGGGTGGCAGGGGATGGCGAGAGGTCTCTGGCACTGACCCACAACAAGGCAGCCACTTGAGGTTGGGAAATTTTTTCCACGCCCACAGACGGAACTGTGTAAAGTTAATTTTACGAAATGTTGTTTAACCCTTTGAGGGTTGACAGGCCCTTTCCCAAACTTGTTCTCAGGGTTGAAAATTTTCAAAAAAAAAAAAAAAATATTTTTTCTTAAGAAATGATAGTCTTTTTTTTTGTGAGTATTATAGGCCAAAAAATTTTTTTTTGCGGTCAGTACTTATGGGGATATGGAGGCGTGAAGTTGACTGAACCGCTTATGGCAACATTGCTGACTGCCGGTCACCTGGTAATAGTTTATTTTGTTTTTCCTACTTTTTTCTTTTATTTTTTAACCCTTTGGCTGTCGCAACCCCAAATCCTGAAGTGTCTCTTGGTGTTTACCTGGAGTTTACCTGGAAAGAGTTCCGGGGCTCAATGCCCCCGTGGCCCGGTCTGTGACCAGGCCTCATGGTGGATCAGAGCCTGATCAACCAGGCTGTTAATGCTGGCTGCACGCAATCCAACGTGTGAGCCACAGCCCGGCTGGTCAGGTACCGACTGTAGGTGCTTGTCCAGTGCCTGCTTGAAGACAGCCAGGGGTCTATTGGTAATCCCCCTTATGTATGCTGGGAGGCAGTTGAACAGTCTTGGGCCCCTGACACTTATTGTATTGTATCTTAATGTGCTTGTGACACTCCTGCTTTTCATTGGGGGGATGTTGCATCATCTGCTGAGTCTTTTGCTTTCGTTGTGAGTGATTTTCGTGTACAAGTTCGGTACTAGTCCCTTTAGGATTTTCCAGGTGTATATAATCATGCATCTGTCCCACCTGCGTTCCAGGGAGTACAGGTTCAGGAACTTCAAGCGCTCCCAGTATTTGAGGTGTTTTATCTCCGTTATGCGTGCCATGAAGGTTCTCTGTACATTTTCTAGGTCAGCAATTTCACCTGCCTTGAAAGGTGCTGTTAGTGTGCAGCAATATTCCAGCCTAGATAGAACAAGTGACCTGAAGAGTGTCATCATGGGCTTGGCATCCCTAGTTTTGAAGGTTCTCATTATCCATCCTGTCATTTTTCTAGCAGATGCGATTGATACAATGTTATGGTCCTTGTAGGTAAGATTCTCCGACATGATCACTCCCAGGTCTTTGACGTTGGTTTTTCGCTCTATTTTGTGGCCAGAATTTGCCTTGTACTCTGATGAAGCTTTAATTTCCTCATGTTTACCATATCGGAGTAATTGAAATTTCTCATTGTTAAACTTCATATTGTTTTCTGCAGCCCATTGAAAGATTTGGTTGATGTTCGCCTGGAGCCTTGCAGTATCTGCAAAGGAAGAGACTGTCATGCAGATTCGGGTGCCATCTGCAAAGGAAGACACGGTGCTGTGGCTGACATTCTTGTCTGTGTCAGATATGAGGATGAGAAACAAGATGGGAGTGAGTACTGTGCCTTGTGGAACAGAGCTTTTCACCGTAGCCGCCTCAGACTTTACTCTGTTGACTACTACTCTTTGTGTTCTGTTTGTAAGGAAATTATAGATCCATCTACCAACTTTTCCTGTTATTCCTTTAGCACACATTTTGTGCACTGTTACGCCATGGTCACACTTGTCGAAGGCTTTTGCAAAGTCTGTATGTATTACATCTGCATTCTTTTTGTCTTCTAGTGCATCTAGGACCTTGTCGTAGTGATCCAGTAGTTGGGACAGACAGGAGCGACCTGCTCTAAACTGATGTTGCCCTGGGTTGTGTAATTGATGGGTATTTAGATAGGTGGCGATCTTGCTTCTTAGGACCCTTTCAAAGATTTTTATGATATGGGATGTTAGTGCAATCAGTCTGTAGTTCTTTGCTATTGCTTTACTGCCCCCTTTGTGGAGTGGGGCTATGTCTGTTGTTTTTAGTAACTGTGGGACGGCCCCCATTAGATAAGATAAGATTTTGTTCGGATTTTTAACCCCGGAGGGTTAGCCACCCAGGATAACCCAAGAAAGTCAGTGTGTCATCGAGGACTGTCTAACTTATTTCCATTGGGATCCTCAATCTTGTCCCCCAGGATGCGACCCACACCAGTCGACTAACACCCAGGTACCTATTTGCTGCTACGTGAGCAGGACAATAGGTGTAAGGAAACGTGTCGAAATGTTTCCACCCGCCGGGAATTGAACCCGGGCCCTCCGTGTGTGAAGCAGGAGCTTTAGTCACCAGGCCACCGGGTCATGCTCCCTCTCCATAGGATGGTAAAAGCTCGTGATAGGGGCTTCTTGCAGTTCTTGATGAACACAGAGTTCCATGAGTCTGGCCCTGGGGCAGAGTGCATGGGCATGTCATTTATCGCCTGTTTGAAGTCATTTGGCGTCAGGATAACAACAGATAGGCTTGTGTTTACCAAATTCTGTGGCTCTCTCATAAAAAATTCGTTTTGATCTTCGACTCTCGGTCTGGTTAGCAGCTTGCTATAAATTGAGTCATATTGGGACTTGAGTAGCTCACTCATTTCCTTGCTGTCATCTGTGTAGGACCCATCTTGTTTAACCCTTAAACAGTCCAAACGTATATATACGTTCACTCGTGCAGCGCCCCAAATATTTTGAAAAAAAAAAAATCATTTTTTTTTATAGAAAAAAAGAGCACCTTTTTCTAAGTGTTATGGAATAAAAAAAAATTAGAGCCAGTACTTGCCGAGATATGAGGTCGACAAGTTGGCAATGGATGCTCATGTGACAGCAACATCGAGTCCTGCCACTTGCAGAAGTGTTGCTGATATACCTTTTTTTTATTTTTCATATTTTATGTAATTTTTATGTTCTGATAATTACAATTTGTAGTAGTTCTTGTCATTTTATAACCAATCTTTGTTCTGACACTAGTATTAGGTACTGAAATTGTACTCAAATTGTCACAAACCCAATGACAGGTGGACATTTACACCTGCCTTGGTCATTTTCTATTGTCTTGGAATATATACAAAGTATTTATATGTCCCAGCAATGGTTTGGATATGTGGAAGTATATAATAACAATGAGGAGGAGGAGGAGAAGGAGGAGGAGGAGGAGAAGGAGGAGGTGAAGGAGGAGGAGAAGGAGGAGGAGAAGGAGGAGGAGAAGGAGGAGGAGGAGAAGGGGGAGGAGAAGGAGGAGGAGGAGGAGGAGGAGAAGGGGAAGGAGAAGGAGGAGGAGAAGGAGGAGGAGGAGAAGGAGGAGGAGGAGGAGGAGGAGGAGGAAGAGAAGGAGAAGGAGGAGGAAGAGGAGGAGGAGGAAGAGGAGGAGGAGGATGAGGAGGAGGAGGAGGAGGAGGAGGAGAATGATGAGGATGAGGAGGAGGAGGATGATGAGGAGGAGGATGTTGAGGAGGAGGAGGAGGAGGAGAATGATGAGGAGGATGAGGAGGAGAATGTTGAGGAGGATGATGAGGAGGATGAGGAGGAGGATGATGATGAGGAAGAGGATGAGGATGATGATGAAGAAAGAATAATAATATGTAATAATACAGACATGAGCACCCTAAATCCCCACCAGTGCCTAGAGAAGCTGAATACAGAAGCATACAAAGTATGTATGAAACATGTACCATTGAGGAAACCCAGAGGAAGATCAAATATAGAGAGAGAGCGTAGGAGATGGTACAGAAGAAGAAAACGGGTTACTGAACTGCTTAAAAACACAAATATGCTACAACAGAGGAAAGATAGACTTAGCAGAGAGATCACTGAATTAGAGCAAAAACTTAGGATGTCGTACCTCACAGAAGAAGTACAAAGGGAACAAAAGGCCATACAGGATATTGCAAGAAACCCAAAATATTTCTATTCCTATGCAAAATCCAAGCTAAGAACTACCTGTAGAATTGGACCACTACTGAGAGGAGACTCATATACTGACGATGAACAGGAAATGAGTGAAATCCTAAAAGAACAGTTTGAGTCGATGTTCAGCAACCCACTAAATGACAGCAAGGTAGAAAATGCAGAAATATTTTTCACTCCAGAAGAAGGCCACACAGACCAACTAACTGACATTAGTACAAATCCCATAGATTTCGAAAAAGAAATGGAAAACATGCCCACTCACTCAGCACCTGGACCAGATTCATGGAATGCTCTATTTATAAAGAAGTGCAAAGTACCACTAGCATGAGCCCTCAGTATTCTTTGGAGAAAGAGCTTAGATCTAGGTGAAATACCAGAGGCCTAAAGAGTGCAGACATAGCTCCTTTGCACAAGGGAGGCGGTAGAGCACTAGCTAAAAATTACAGACCAGTAGCCCTAACCTCTCACATCATAAAAATCTTTGAAAGAATGGTGAGAAGGCAAGTTATAAATTTCATGGACCAGCACAACCAACATAACCTGAACCAGCATGGTTTTAGAGCAGGACTATCATGTCTGTCACAGCTGCTGAACCATTATGACAGAATTACAGAGGCACTGGAAGACGACCAAAACACAGCTGTGATTTACACAGATTTTGCAAAGGCGTGTGACAAATGCGATCATGGAGTGATAGCGCACAAAATGAAGGCCATGGGCATTACGGGGAAGGTAGGCAGATGGATTTTCGGTTTCCTAACACACAGAACACAAAAAGTAGTAGTGAACAGGGCAAGATCCAGCATCAGCGAGGTCAAAAGCTCAGTGCCCCAAGGCACTATCCTGGCACCTCTGCTGTTCCTCATCCTCATAGCAGACATAGACAAAAACACCCGGCACACTTTTGTATCATCATTTGCAGATGACACTAAAATAAGCATGAAAGCCAGTAGAGTAGAGGACACTGAAAAAGTACAGGAAGACATAAACAGGGTTTTCCAGTGGGCAGTGGAAAACAACATGACGTTCAATGGTGATAAGTTTCAGCTGCTTAGGTATGGAAAGAGTGAAGAACTCAAAAGGAACACTATATACAAAACTCAAGAGGGTCACCAAATAGAACGTAAGGAACACATAAAAGACCTAGGAATAATTATGT